>NW_019943326.1:102094-112769 GCF_002910315.2 Salvelinus sp. IW2-2015
GCCAGGTGCGACACAAAAGTCAGAAATAGCGATATAATATATGCCTTACCTTTGAAGATCTTCTTCTGTTGGCACTCCAAAATGTCCCAGAAACATCACACATGGTCCCTTTGTTCGATWAATTCCTTCTTTATATCCCCAAAATGTCCATTTATTTGGCGCGTTTGATCAGAAATACACCGYTTCCAACTCACCCYATATGACTACAAAGTATCTAATAAGTTACCTGTAACCTTGATCCAAACATTTCAAACAACATTCCTAATCCAAATTTAGGTATCCTAAAACGTAAATAATCTATAACATTTAAGACGGGATAAACTGTGTTCAATACCAGACGAAAACAAAGTGAAGCGTGTTCCAGGTCGTACGCACCAAAAGACTTGAGTCCTCACATGGAAACACATCACTTGAGTGACACATGGAAAGAACAGGGCTACTTCTTCATTTCTCAAATGAAAAACATCAACCAATTTCTAAAGACTGTTGACATCTAGTGGAAGCCATAGGAACAGCAAGCATATTCCGATTAAAAAGGGCTTACCATAGAAAACTAATGGAAAACACATTGAGCTCAACATTTTTTCCCCCTGGATGGATTGTGCTCGGGGTTTCACATGCCAAATCAGTTCTGTTATACTCACAGACATTATTCAAACAGTTTTAGAAACTTCAGAGTGTTTTCTATCCAAATCTACTAATAATATGCATATCCTAGCTTRTGGGCCTGAGTAGCAGGCAGTGTACTTTGGGCATGCTTTTCATCTGGATGTGAAAATACTGCCCCCTAGCCCAAAGAGGTTTTTAAGTTCACAGTTATGAAAACTTAGGACACTAAAGAGGCCTTTCTACTGACTCTGAAAAACACCAAAAGAAAGATTGCAAGGGTCCTGCTCATCTGCGTGAACGTGCCTTAGGCATGCTACAAGCGAGACATGAGGACTGCAGATGTGGCCAGGGCAATAAATTTGCAATGTCCGTACTGTGAGACGCTAAGACAGCGTACAGGGAGACAGAGACGGACAGCTGATTGTCCATCGCAGTGGCAGACCACGTGTAGCAACACCTGCACAGATCGGTACATCGAACATCACACTGAGGGACAGGGACATACAGGTTGGCAACAACAACTGCCTGAGTTACACCAGGACGCACAATCCTCCATCAGTGTCAGACTGTCGGCATAGGCTAAGAGAGGCTGGACTGAGGGCTTGTACGCCTGTTGTAAGTGCAGGTCCTCACCAGACATCAGGCAACAACGTCCTTATGGGCACAAACCCACCGTCGTGGCCAGACAGGACTGGCAAAAGTTCTTCACTGACGAGTCGCGGTTTGGTCTACCAGGGGTGATGGTCAAGATTGCGTTTATCGTGAAGGAATGAGCGTACACAGAGGCTGTACTCTAGAGCGGGATTGATTTGGAGAGGAGGGTCCGGTCATGGTCTGGGGCGGTGTGTCACAGGCATCATCGGACTGAGCTTGTTGTCATTGCAGGCACTCAACGCTGTGGTTACAGGGAAGCCTCCTCCTCCCTCATGTTGGTACCTTCTGCAGGCTCATCCTGAACTGACCTCCCAGCTGACAATGCCACCAGCCATACTGTCGTTTCTCTGCGTGATTCCTGCAAGACAGGAATGTCAGTGTTTGCCAAGTCCAGGAAGAGCCAGATTCATCCCATTAGACACGTCTGGACCTGTTGGTATGGAGGGTGGGGCTAGGGCATTCCCCCAGAAAATGTCCGGACTTGCAGTGCCTTGGTAGAAGATGTGGGGTACTTTCACAGCAAGAACTGGCAAATGGTGCGGTCCATCGGAGGAGATGCCTGCAGTACTTAATGCAAGCTGGTGGCCACACCAGATACTGACTTCTACTTTTGATTTTGACCCCCTTTTGTTCAGGGACACATTATTCAATTTCTGTTAGTCACATGTCTGTGGAACCTGTTCAGTTATTGTCTCTGTGTTGAATCTTGCTATGTTCATACAAATATATTACACATGTTAAGTTTTCCTGAAATGACGCAGTGTCAGTGAGAGAGTTCTTTTTTTATGCTGAGTTCATAACAACTCATATACCCATAAAATGTARTACTGCAGAATTGATCATTTCTTGCAGTAAGATGATACACCAAATGTAATAACATTTTGATTCGGGAACAGGAGTGGAGAAATTAGATTTATATATTTCAGAATCCTGAGAGAATGCGAATTCCCAGTTAGGGACCATCTATAGTGGTGCTATCTTTATCAGCATCATAAAATATGATATTATTTCAACCAKATAGAATATGCATCTACGCCAAACTCAAATCTTATCAGAAACATTTTCGTGGTTTTCACAGCTTTCTATTTCCTTACAACCGGTCAAACTGATGTCATTTGGAATTGTTGGTCCCTAAATGTCTTTGCTTCATGTAAGAGGAAGAGATGATAGAGAAAACTTTACTGATGTCAACTAGATTGAATTCTTTAATTCWATCGATTTATGACATTATTCTGCTGAGCAAGGGTTTATTTCGTCTTCTAGGGCAACACGTAATAACAAAAGAGAAGCTCCATGTATAAAATTATTGATAAYTTGACRAACAAATAMCTTACCAAAATGTCAGAAACATATCTAAATCAGGCTAAAAAAAGTCCCTGCCCCCCAAAAATGCTGCATTCTTTGGCTGTAGCCTGGAGCCCATGCTCTATATTAGTGGGTTGGGGTCGGGTGCAACCCCCCCGAGATTCACTTTATCACATATAGTCATGGGGTTACGAATGGGTTATTAGCAATTGCGGGTGGTTGRGGGGAAACATACAGCTGACCCGAAWCCCACTATCACACTTGTCTTAGCATGCATGTTTGGTAAATAATTTGTTGTACACCAGACATTCTTTCCGCGGTAATATTGTTTCATGCATAAGTCAGGTTCTCCAAGCATAACTAGTTTGTTTGAAAGTTGCTTTTATCAAAACAATTGATCCAGATTAAAGTTAGTGAACTATGAAAATGTTCATAGCGGACAGCTAGAGGACCGAGGCAGCAGAGGATCCCGTATGGTTAGCCAGACTCTGACAGAGCAGGTGAAGATTGAATTGCAGTGTTGTCAGGACTCAGGAGACTTACTGACATTTTACTTGGGGGGGGGGTCCCAATACTGCGGAATCAGCTGAATCTGACTTTCTTACGACCACACATGCAATTTCTGACCCACAGTACACGTTACTACTGCAGGCAGGCAGGCAGGAAAGTTGCTGACAGGACAACAATGTGACCCCCAAAGTGCGGGAGCCACTTACGGTAACAGGTGCATGCATGAGGGAGTGTAGGGAGTGTGTGTGTGTGTGTGCGTGTTTGAGCTTTGTAGTCTGGTCAGATTGGCTGGACCTCAACGCGACCTGTTCAACCGGACTGCAGTGGAGCTGACATGGACACAAACTGACACGCAACCAGAACACACCTCAGACAGATGCAGCTACGGCAACACTGGACTGGCCTGAGGCTGCAGGGGAAAGCCACTGCTCTGCACTGTCCTGACCCCTCTGTCTCACATTCTATGTACCAGAATGCTGCCATTGGTGACGACAGGTTGGTGGTGTCGATATTTGGCAGTCTGGGACACCTACATAGGCTTACTGTACGTGGCCTCCAGATTGCAGGCCTGCTTAAGACCACAGCAAGGCTGCTGGCTAGGTACTGCTCTGTTTCAGCTGTTATGCGCCAGCCTAGCTTGTGGAGGAGAAGTACTGCTCTGTTCAGCGTGTTATGGCCAGCCTAACTGTGTGGAAGAAGGTACTGCTCTGTTTTCAGCTGTTACGGCCAGCCTAACTGTGTGGAGGGAGAAGGTGCTTTTTGTTCTTGTGAGTGCATTTTACTGCAGTGGGCTAAATCAGGGTCACACAGAGTGTTTCTGGGTAGTCTTAAACAAATCTACTTTGAAACAAAAGTATACACCTCACACACATGGTTATGAGCTTAAACAAAGACCACACCTGTATCATGTCAGATATGGAGTTGAAATGTTTTACGCTTTGAGTTTGCATCCCAATATTACACTTTAAATACATCACAGAAGATGTGATATAACATAAACCGTAATGTGATATTTCCGTTTCTTTTAATTAGCAAACATTTCTAAAAATCTGTTTAAATGATTAAATCCTTCTCATTATGGGCTATTGTGATGTCATTATGGGCTATTGTGATGTCATTATGGCGTAGTGTGATGTCATTATGGGGTATTGTGATGTCATTATGGGTATTGTGATGTCATTATGGGGTATTGTAAAAACTATGTAATCCATTTAGAATAAGGCTGTACGTAACAAAATGTGGAAAAAGTGAAGAGGTCTGAATACTTTCCGAATGCACTGTATATGTAGGTCAGTGTCAGAACCTGATTCAATGTGCAGTGGTACTGGTGTGGTTGAGGTGGGTATAGACATACAACACGACTTGTAGTAGGATAACATGTAAACAGGGCTGAAAGGTGACTGGTAGCAGGAATGTATAAATACGTATGGTAATATACTAATGGTGATAGTGCATATTTATGTAACATGAGTACTAGTGACCAATAGCAGGATAGATAGATACTAATGGTAATATATGCATGTCAACAGGGGTACTAGTGACAGTAACAGGATAAAATAGATAGATACTAATGGTAATATATACATGGTATAACATGAGTAATAGTGACAGCAGCAGATAAAATAGATACTAATGGTAATATATAATGTAAACAGGAGTACTAGTGACCAGCAGCAGGATAAATAGATACTAATGGTAATATATACATGTAAACAGAGTAACTAGTGACTAGTAGCAGGATAAATAGATAGATACTAATGGTATATATACATGTAACAGGACTAGTGACCAGTAACATGATAAATAGATAGATACTAATGGTTATATATACATGTAAACAGGAGTACTAGTGACTAGTAGCAGGATAAATAGATAGATACTAATGGTTATATATACATTCAAACAGGAGTACTAGTGACCAGTAACATGATAAATAGATAGATACTAATGGTTATATATGCATGTAAACAGGAATAATAGTGACTAATAGCAGGATAAAAAGATCAATACTATCGGTAATGGGAATTGGTTATGGCAATCAATAATCATGAACAGCAGCGTAATGGAGTAATACATCTAATCAATAATAATTTAGCAGCAGTGTAGGTTGTGTATGAGTGGGTAGATGGGCACAGAGTCAGTGTGGATAGTCTGTGGGAGAGTTGTGTGGGAGAGTCTGTGGGAGAGTCTGTGGGAGAGTCTGTGGAGAGTCAGTGGGAGAGTCTGTGGGAGAGTCAGTGGGAGAGTCTGTGGAGAGTCTGTGGGAGAGTCTGTGGGAGAGTCAGTGGGAGAGTCAGTGGTAGAGTCAGTGTGGAGAGTCTGTGGAGAGTCTGTGGGAGAGTCAGTGGAGAGGTCTGTGGGAGTCAGTGGGAGAGTCAGTGGAGAGTCAGGTGGAGTGTGGAGAGTCTGTGGGAGAGTCGTGGAGAGCGTGGAGAGTCGAGTGGGAGAGTCAGTGGGAGAGTCTGTGGGAGAGTCTGTGGAGAGTCAGTGTGGGAGAGTCTGTGGGAGAGTCTGTGGGAGAGTCTGTGGGAGAGTCTGTGGGAGAGTCAGTGGGAGAGTCAGTGGGAGAGTCAGTGGGGAGAGTTCTGTAGGAGAGTCTGTGGGAGAGTCTGTGGGAGTCTGTGGGAGAGTCTGTGGGGAGTCTGCTGTGGAGAGTCTGTGTGGAGAGTCTGTGGGAGAGTCTGTGGGAGAGTCGTGGGAGTCTGTGTGGAGAGTCTGTGGGAGAGATCTGGGGAGTCTGTGTGGAGAGTCTGTGGGAGGTCTGTGGGAGAGTCTGTGGAGAGGGAGTAGTTGTTAGTCATTTAAATATTGTGCCAGGGATCCAAGCTGTTTAGGAGTCTGTCTGAGCCTTGATGTACTGTCAACGCTGCGGGAAGATTGGGTGTTGCAGCAACCCTAAAAAAACATTTAAAAAAATAAATAATATTAATTGAAAAATATATACATTTTATGAGGGGGGGGGGGGGTGCATTCGGTACCGCCTGTCAGACGGGAGCATAGAGAACGGGGCATGTCTCAGGCGCGCTGGAGTCTTTAACTATTTTTTGTGGCTTTCTCAGACACCGGCAGATATATAGGTCCTGGATGGCTGGGCCGTGTGCACCATCCACTGTAGGCTTTCAGTCGCGGCGGTGCAGTTGTATACCAGATGGTAATACAACCAGTCAGGATGCTCTCGATGGTGCAGCTGAAATTGTTGAGTCCTTTGGATTGTGATGTGATTTGTCGATTCAATAAAGTATTTAAAATGTGCGTGTTGTTGGTGTGTGTGTGTGTGTGTGTGTGTGTGTGGTGTTGTGTGTGTGTGTGTGGTGTGTGTGTGTGGTGTGTGGTGTGTTGTGTGTTGTGTTGTGTGTATGTGTGTAGTGTTAGAGAGAGACTGTGAAGACCATCTGCCTCTGTTTACTTTCTATTTCACACCAACTCACCAACCCTCCCTCCCTCCCTCCCTCCCTCCCTCCCTCCCTCCCTCGCCTCCCTCCCTCCCCTCCCTCTTACTCTCTCTCTCTTTATCCAGTGTCCACCAAATATCAGAGAACTATAAAATCCCTCTATATTGCTATGGCAACCCCCGTCACAAAAACACGAAGAGGTAGCACATATGTGTTTGTGGTGGAGCTGAAGTTAAGGTGATTTAGGCATCTGCTTTTGGAGCAAAAAACAAAATCATACAGACAACAACGTATCGTTTGTATCTCTGTTTGCTGCAGCAGATTTTCTAGCTGCCATTTTGTCTAAACAACTGGTAGAGGTGAGGCATTACGTGTCGTCTGTTCTACACTAAGCTGCTTTTCACCTCTTGATCATCTGAATGGTCGTTATCATGGTCATATTTTACAGTAACATTGATTATAATTGTAAATATATGTATTTTTAATATCATCATCTATCTCCGAAACAATTTTTCAAACATCACACATTGTATTTCACATCTCTGACATCCAGCAGTTGATAAAGAAGATTACCAGAAGAGAGGCTGAGAGGACGGTGAACTTTTGCTCCATTTATTCATGCATACTGTAGTGTACAGTATGTCCTGGGACATCCTGCCTGTCTGTCTGTCTGTCTGTCTGCCAGTGTTAACAGACGCTCCAGGGCTCTGGGGAACTAGGTGCTTTGGCAGTCTGCCTGCCTGTCTGCCTACCTGTCTCCCTGGCCGCCTGCCTGCTTTTCTGCCTGCCCGTCCCGTCGCCCTGCCTCCCTCCCTCCCTCCCTCCGTCTCCCTGCCTCCCTCCCTGTCTGTCTGGCCCCCTCCCAGGCCTGCCAGCCTGCCTCCCTGCCTGGTTGTGTTGGCACCTGGTTACGGGCTGTCATTGCTGGGTGGCAGACTCGGAGTGAGGGGCACAGGAAGGCTTCCTGGCATCACCAGCCTGCCAACTCTGACAGCACCGCAGGGCAGCAGGGTGATTTCCACTGGCACGAAGGGGCCCTGATTCCTGACCCCTAACCCTTGACCTCTAGCCCCTGACCTGGCCTAGTTGGCTTTTACTCTGAAAGCTGTGTAGTTTGGTGGAGGCTGACTGTGCTGGGTAGAATAGAATAGAATAAAATATACTATATTATTACTGATTTTTATTGTTATTGCAACAATAATGATAAAACAAATCATCTTTATTTTTTTATGTCCATATTAAAGCTGGTCCCCTGACTGATTGTTGGCGTCACGTGATCCTTAACCCTGAGTCGATGGGAGATTAGTGCTGGTTAAGCCTGTATAATGGTGGCTTAACCTACTGCTCCACTTACTGTACTCTGCTGACCAGGCCTGTGCTGTCCTGTCAGGCCATCTGCTCCCTTAATACTGCTACTGCTCTCTGTGGTACATGTTGTGTCCCAGTCCCAACCTCAGTCACAGCCCCAGCCTCAGTCCCAGTCCGCATCCTCAAGTCAGTCAGTCCCAGCCCAGCCTCAGCTCAGCCTCAGTCCCAGCCTCAGCTCAGTCACAGCAATGCTCAGTCCCAGCCTCAGTCCAGCTCGTCCAAGCTCAGTCCCAGCCTAGTCCTAGCTCAGCCTAGCCTCAGTCCAGCCTCAGCCCCAGCCTCAGCCCAGCCTAAGTCCCAGCTCAGTCCAGTCTCAGTCTAATCCATTCAGTCCCAGTCCCAGCTCGTCCCAGCCTCAGTCAGCCTCAGTCCCAGAGCCAGTCCCAACTCAGTCCCAGCTCAGTCCAGCCTTCAGTCCCAGTCCAGTCCCAGCTCCCCAGCTCAGCACCGAGCTCAGTCCAGCCTCGGTCCCAGCCTTCAGTCCCAGCTAGTCCCAGCTCCAGTCCAGTCCCAGCTCTGTCCCAGCTCCCAGTCCAGTCCTGCCTCAGTCCAGTCCCAGTCCCAGCCTGTGTCCACCTTCAGTCCCAGTCCCAGTCCCAGCCTCACTCCCAGCCTCAGTCCTGGCCGCTCTCTGCCTCTTGGAAAGAGAAAGAAAACATAACACTAACAAACACACATTGATGCACGGAGAAAGTCACGTAAAACATACGGACAGACGCGTGCGCACACACACACCAACCACACACACAACACACACACACACACACACACACACAACACACACACACACACACACACACCACACACAACAACACCACACCCACACACACACACACAACACACACACACACAGAGACAGATAGAGACAAAGAGATAACAGAGACAAAGAGAGAGACAGAGAGAGAGAGAGAGAGGTCATAGACTCATGGATATTAAATAGACCAGGTGTTATTTTATTTCCAGTGTTGTCTTGAGATGTCTTTGACTGGGGTATGAGAAGGAGTAAGCAGTGTGATGATCGCAGCTTGGGTGTTTAGTACCAATGCCAATGACTGCATGAACCGCGATTTCCCCTGGATTCCCCTTTATCCCGGACTGGTTCTGTTCACCTCCTGGGGACAGTGAAGCGGTGTGGACGCGTGGCTCTTCTTTCCCTGTCATCGTCCCATGTCATCATTTCTGTCATGTTGACGAATGCCACATTCTCTAGGTTAGAGAGAGAGTATAAGCACGGGACTCTGTTTCTGAGTTGAACAGGGGAGAGAGCGCAGGGAGGGGGGGGGTGGGGGAGGGGGTGGGGGGAGAGAGTGATAAAGGGGAGAGAGGAGGGGGAAGAGGGGAGGGGGAGAGAGTGGAAGGGTAATGAGAGGTGTGAGGTGTCTCACCCAGCCTCTGCAATAAGATAGTGACCTCATTAACAGTTCCAGTGTCAGGAGTGGAGTGGTTGTGTGTGTGTGTGTTGCTGTTGTGATGTGTTAGTGTGTGGGTGTTGTTGGTGTGGGTGTGGTGTAGGGTGTGTTGTGTGTTGTGTGTGTGTGTGGTGCGGCATAGAGCCCAGAACTCCAGCAGGTCAGGTAGAGATCAGATAAGGTTGACAGATTGCAGGCAGAGAGCCTTCCAACCACCAATCTGGGCTCTCCACTCCACTTTATGCTCACTGGTGTGTGTGTGTGTGTGTGTGTGTCAGTGTTTCCGCTGCAGTCATTTAGCTGTGGCGCTGCGTCATGGCAAAATCATTGCCACCGAGGAAAAAAAAATATGGAGCATGAAAAACTATTTCTGCGAAGGCACACTTTAAAGATGCCGTATAACAGTCATGTACTGTTTCCTCTGCAAACATATGTCATTAATAGAAACACACTGACAAGACAATAGTAGAACACGTTATCTACTTAGTCGGCTTGTTATTGTGCGTTCTATGCCAGAGAAATATCCCTCTCGAGGCTCGTTCAAGTTATGAGTGCCATAGGAAGGGAAACGTGACTTTTGACAAGCAGTCAATGCACAACGATTCTTGCAGTCGTGGGGAAAATAGCTGATACCAGCTTCCCATTCCTACTTCATGTATTTCTCCACAATATGCGCAAACTGTTACCCTTTTAAACCCAGAGTTTTTAGCAGCGGTATGGTTAAGCACTCATAGTTAAGCACGCAATTGGCTGTGAGTGCATAGGGGAGAGTAGGGCTGAATGTAACATGAGTCATTGTAGGGTAACTGGGGATAAAATTCCTCCCTTCCTCAAAATAATATTTTGTGACTGACTTTAAGTTTAGCTAGAGTAGTGGCAGCCATGCAAAGTGTTGGGGGAAAATGGTGACATGAAGCGTTTTGTTTTTTCTGTGAGAAGTACAGGGATGTGTTACCCCGGGGGGCATATTACCCCACGTTACCCTAACAGGTAGGCCTACATTATATTCACTGTGTTTAGGCATGTGTTTTTGGGACATAAAATGAATCAATATAATGCTAACTAGTTCAAATATCACATTTGGGATCTAGCTAATGATTATGCCAATAGGGTAACTACAGATAGGTAACCCCATGATTCAGTCTATGTATTTACAGCCACTATGCTGTATCAGTCTATGTATTTACACTTATGCTGTATCCAGTTCTATGTATTTACAGCATATGCGTGTATCAAGCTCTATGAATTTACGCCCTATACTGATCTCAGTCTATGTATTTACAGCCACTATGGCTGTATCAGTCTGTGATTTACAGGCCACTTATACTGTCATCAGTCTTATGTTTACAGCCACTATACTGTATCATAGTATTTACGCAACTATGCTGTATCAGTCATGTATTTACAGCCACTATGCGTGCTCATTCA
>NW_019943326.1:114377-121466 GCF_002910315.2 Salvelinus sp. IW2-2015
GTAAGGCAATAAATAGGCCTGGTGGCGAAGTAAATTACAATATACCAATTAGACACTGGAGTGAATAGATGTGCAGAAGATGAATGTGCAAGTAGAGATACTGGGGTGCAAAGGAGCAAGATAAATAAATAAATACAGTATGGGCATGAGTGGTAGTTGGATGGGCTGTTTACAGATGGGCTTGTTACAAGGTGCAGTGATCTGTGGAGCTGCTCTGACAGCTGGTGCTTAAAGCTCGTGGGGAGGTGAGTGTCCAGTTTCAGGATGTTTTGCAATTCATTCCAGTCATACCTTCTTTTTTCTTGATCTCCAGTATTTTCCACAACTATTCAAATTTATTCACAACATCCGACTTTCCCTTTACCTCCTGAGCAACACAGTAAACTTCCCCCGTACAGGTTTATTGGTCAAGCGCTTCTGCATCCATTTTTGCTGTCACATGTGTTGGACTTTGTCATTTTGTCAGACTCCCTGTAGTCATTTGTGTGTTTTTAATATTTCATCAAACCCTGTGTGTTTTGGACACATCTATCTAAAGTACTGCTCTGTTTTTACGTCTTCAGACACCCTCTGTATGCGTTAATGTTTAGCTCCTGGCAGAATATGTCTAACTGATTGACTTCAGTTTATCCCCTTCAGCATGTTTCTGTTTGATCTACATCAACTGAAACATGAAATCATGTTAGGATCTTTCAGGGGTTTTGGAGATGCGTGCACGTGCACCATAGGATGGTTGGCATACACACACACACACGCTATGCACACACACACACCACACACACACACGCTTATGCACACACACACCAAACACACACACGCTTATGCCACACACAACCACACACACACACACACACACACACACACACACACACACACACACACACACACACAACACACACACACACACACACACACACACACACACACACACACACACACACACACACACACGCTTATGCACACACACACACAACCACACACACACACACACACGCTTATGCACACACACACAACACACACACACACACACACACACACACACACACACACACACACCACACACACCACACACACACACACACACACAACACACACACACACACACACACACAACACACAACACACACACACAATCTCTTCCCTCTCTCCCTCTCTCCCTCTCTCTCTCTGAAAGACATGGATGTCCCCACACAGTTAATGAAGCAGCAAGTGTCCGTAGTTGAAGTCGTAAAACACATGGTGTGTTTTCCCATTGTAATCTATGACCAGTATTTCAGCTTTATCATGCACACACATTACACATTACAGGTGTTCTTAGTACTATTTTCACGAGTATGTGGGACTATTTCACGAGTATGTGGTACTATTTTCACGAGTATGTGGTACTATTTTCACGAGTATGTGGTACTATTTTCACGAGTATGTGGTACTATTTTCACAATTATGTAGTACTATTTTCACAATTAT
The DNA here is from genome assembly GCF_002910315.2 of Salvelinus sp. IW2-2015. Lineage (NCBI taxonomy): Eukaryota > Metazoa > Chordata > Actinopteri > Salmoniformes > Salmonidae > Salvelinus > Salvelinus sp. IW2-2015. Next base: position 115,845 of record NW_019943326.1, read on the forward strand.
GTGGTACAATTTCACAAGTTTGTGGTACTATTTTTCACAAGTATGTGGTACTATTTTTCACAATTATGTGGTGCAATTTTCACAAGATGTGGTACTGTTTCACAAGTATGTGGTGTACTATTTTCACAATACGTGTACATTTCCAATAATGTGGTACTATTTTCACAATAATGTGGTACTATTTATCACAATTATGTGGTACTATTTTCAACAATTATGTGGTACTATTTTCACCAGTATGTGGTACTATTTCACAATATGTGGAACTATTTTCACAAGTATGTCACAATGAATGTCCTCATTGTTCATGCACCGTGGAAAAACCTTTTGGCATGGGGAATCCAAGCTTGACATTGGTCTGCATTGATGTCGTTGCATGCCTCATCCATGCCAGGAGGATGGCATGCTCATGGGATGCCTCAATCTCTTATGGGGTTTTTGTGATGTCATTATGGGTATGTTGTGATGTCATTATGGGGTATTGTGATGTCATTATGGGTGTTGTGATGTCATTATTGGCGGGTATTGTGATGTCATTATGGGGTATTGTGAAGTCATTATGGGGTATTGTGATGTCATTATGGGGTGTTGTGATGTCATTATGGGGTATTGTGATGTCATTATGGGGTATTGTGATGCCATTATGGGGTATTGTGTGTAGATTCATGAGTAAAAAAAAKCAAATCATCCATTTTAGAATAAGGCTGTAACGTAACAACATTTATAAAAAGTCAAGGGAACTGAATACTTTAGGTGACCTGCACTGTAGGTGACCACTTCACTTTGACAGGCCTGCTCAATTTAATTGAGAAACACATTGAGGTGTGCAGCATTGTAGGATACAAGTAATGGCCTACGTCCTACCACATCATCTTCAGAGATAGCTGCGCCATGGTAATGTTTCCGTCACGCTGTCCAGGCACTTGGAGGGTCGCCTGTTGGCCTTTTACAGTATAGTTTGAATATGATATTGTGAAGTAGCAGGTGAATCAATAGTAACAGTAATACAGTATATAGTACATAGAGCTGTACCTGAACAAACTCGGCCTGCAGTTGTTTCACCCGGTCGTTGTTTCTCTCAAAAGGCTTCAGGTCAATGTGTTTCATAGATACCTGCTGCCTCTTATAAAAGCCAGGCGATTGTTGGTAGGCTAATGGCAAAAATGTCACCACATTGGCAAAAATGTTATCAGCCTCCTCAATGGCCTGCTTTATTTCAGACAGCCGTATGTCATTTCCTGGCCCTCACCATTTACACCACTCCCCATTCCTGCTAGTCGAACAGCACACAGCCACAGACACCACAGACACCACCGTGGGGGTCTTCTGTCACTTCTGAGGGTAGAACAGGTTATACTGTCAATAGATCATACTGGAAGAATACTGTCAGATGTTTTGTGATTTTACATGCATTACAATATGTCATAGACTGTAAATGTAATGGTAAAGCATCGTGCTGATCCCGCAGACTTTCCGGTTTTCTGGAAAAAATGTTCTCATGTTCGAATTGACAGTTGATGTTTTCAGATCGGGGTGAACTAATCTGGCAGCCTCTACCATGGTACACTCTTAGTTAGGTGTTATCTAGTTAAAACATTAGTTATCTATCTAGTTAAAAAGGCGTTATCTAGAATCAAAAAGGGTTTTCCTATGGAGACAGCCGCAGAACCGTTTTGGAACCGTTTGGTGTAAGGCCTCTGTTTACCGCATGGTCAATGACGATGGCCCGGACTTCATTAGACACAACAGTTTCCTGCCGTCTGCCTCCATCTCTCTGATTTCCACCTCTTTGATTGGCCCCAATGCCCACCTCTTTAACCTCTTTGATGGGGCCCATGCCCACCTCTTTAACCTCTTTGATGGGGCCCAATGCCCACCTCTTTAACCTCTTTGATGGGGCGCCAATGCCACCACCTCTTTGACCGCTGCTTTACTGGGCGCCAATTGCCCACCTCTTAACACTCTTTGATGGGGTCCCCAATGTCCCACCTCTCTAACTTCTTATTATGGCGGCCCAAGCCCACCTCTTAACCTCCTTTGGATGTAGGCCGTGCCCAATGCCTCTGTAACCTCTTTGATGGGCCCAATGCCCACCTCCTTTAACATCTTTGGTGGGCCCACTTGCCCACCTCTTTAACCTCTTTGATGCCCCAATGCCCACCTTCTTAACCTCTTTGGCATGGGCCCCAATGCCCCACCCTCCTCTTAACCTCTTTAACCTCTTTGATGCGGGCCCAATTGCCCACCTCTTCGTGATGGGCCAATGCCCACCTCTTTAACATCTTTGATGGGGCCCAATGCCCACCTCTTTGACCTCTTTGAATGGGGCCCCAATGCCCACCTCTTAACCTCTTTGATGGGCCAATGCGCCAACCTCTTTGATGGGCCAATGCCCACCTCTTTGATGGGGCCCCCATGCCCACTCTTTGATGGGGCCAATGCCCACCTCTTTGACTCTTTGATGGGGCCAATGCCCAACCTCTTTACTCTTTGATGGGGCCCCATGCCCACCTCTTTAACCGTCTTTGATGGCCCCAATGCCCACCTCGTAAACCTCTTTGATGTGCCAATGCCCGTCACCTCTGTAGACCTCTTTGACTGGGCCCCAATTGCCCACCTCTTTAACCTCTTTGATGAGGGCCATGCCCACCCTCTTTAACCTCTTTATGGGCCAATGCCCACCTCTTTAACCTCTTTATGGGCCCCAATGCCCCACCTCTTCCTAACCTCTTGATGGCCCCAATGCCCACCTCTTTAACCTCTTTGATGGGCCCAATGCCCACCTCTTTGACCTCTTTGATGGCCCCAATAGCCCACCTCTTTAACATCTTTATGGCCCATGCCCGCTCTTTAACCGTCTCTTGAGGGGCAATGCCCCCACCTCTTTCAACCCTCTTTGATGGGCCCAATGCCCACCTCTTAACCTCTTTGATGGGCCCCCATGCCCAACCTCTTAAACCTCTTTGATGGCCCCAATGCCACCTCTTTAACCATCTTTTGATGGGCCCAAGCCCCACCTAACCTTTGATGGCCACATGCCCACCTTCTACTCTTTGATGGGCCCAATGCCCACCTCTTAACATCTTTATGGGCCCACATGCCTCTAACCTCTTTATGGGCCAATGCCCACCTCTTTATGGGCCCAATCCCCACCTCTACCTCTGATGGGGCCCAATGCCCACCTTTAACCTCTTTGATGGGCCCAATGCCCACCTCCTTGACCTCCTTTGATGGGCCCAACATGCCCACCGTCTTTGATCTCTCTCTCCTTTGATAGGGCTGCCCTATGCCACGCTCCTTGCTAGACGCTCGTTTGATGGGGCCCAATTTGCCCTAACCTCTTTAACCTCTTGATGCGCCAATGCCCCACCTCTCTCTTGACTCTCTTTGATGGGGCCCATGCCCACCTCTTCTATCTCTTTGATTGGGGCCCCCATTTGTCACAGCCTCTTTTGAACCTCTTTGATGGGGCCCAATGCCCACCTCTTTACACCTCTTTGATGGGGCCCCAATGCCGCACCCCTCGCTTCAACCCTCTTTGATGGGGCCCAATGCCCACCTCTTTAACCTCTTTGATGGGGCCCAATTCCCACCTCTTTAACCTCTTTGATGGGGCCCAATACCCACCTCTTTGACCTCTTTGATGAGCCCCAATGCTCACCTCTTTGACCTCTTTGATGGGGATTTATCTAAGCTTAATTTATTATTCAATATGTTTAGGGTTTAATTCCTACCCCTTGAAGCTGGGCTTGGAGGGTAGAGAGAGAGGGGACAGCTTTTCCTTGTGATTGCCTATTGTAAAGCACCTTTTGGATTTGAGAAAGCACTATTATTTAACCAGGCGTTTGCTCTTTTATACCCCTCTCCTCACCTCACCTCACCTCTCCTCTCCTCTCCTCTCCTCTCCTCTCCTCTCCTCACGTCACCTCACGTTTCCTCTCCTCACGTCATCTCACCTCTCCTCTCATCACCCTCACGTTTCCTAGTGATCTCACAAGACAACTGTTTGTCTCCGTAATGGAGGAGTGGCAGTCTGCGTGTCAGTGTCTGTTGCAGTGCCACATGAGCGACTGGCGCAGCTGTGCCAGTCCCCAAAGCTTGTTCCAGTGGCTCAGTGTGGAGCAGTAGCCTTGGCACTGTATACAGTGTGTCCAGGGCAGGGGTTCCTACTAGATGGCCAAAATGCAAAGTCAAAATTAGCTATATCTTCAAAATGTAGGAAAACTAATATATGTATTTTTTAAAATATTTATCTAAATAACTTTAATGAGGGTAATAAGACCCAGGATGACTGAGCATTAGTCTTGTGTGGCCTTGTTGTCCTTCTCCTGCATGCTGGTGGGATGGGACTTGGAGACAATTGGAAACCCATTACAACGAGTGACACAAAAGCATTACTTAGCCAGGACACATTCCCCGTCCTCGTTGACACCGTAGAGCCCTACATTGTGCAAATTCTCCAGCGCACCGCTGGCTGAGAAATCGTTCTCTCGCTCTCTCTCTCTCTCACACACACACACACACACACAACCACAAACACACGACACAACACAAACACCAACACACAATCACTACATCACCCACCAACCAACAACACACCACACTCTCTCCCCCCCCACACACACACACATTGGATAATCGTAGGAAATACGCTCCTCTCCGTTAACTACTACATATTTGATAGCGCCTCCATATGTAGTATGGCCTTTTCTCTGCCTGTTTACCCTACTGTCTAACAGAGACCAGCCTAATCATATTTAGAAGGAAATGAGTCTCTGCTATGCCGCTATGGTAAGCACACAGCAGCCAAGGATTCCTTTTCTTGAGTGTCCGCCAATTTCATACTATGTCTACTGAAATAACTAGAGAGGGAGAGGGGGGAGAGAGAGAGACAGAGAGAGAGGGAGAGAGAGAAACAGAGAGAGAGAGAGAGAGAGAGAAACAGAGTGAGAGACAGAGACAGAGAGAGAGGGAGAGAGAGAAACAGAGTGAGAGACAGAGAGACATAGAGAGAGGGAGAGAGAGAGAGTGAGGGATAGAGAGAGAGAAAGGGAGAGATAGAGGGAAAGGGAAAGGGAGAGATGGAGCAAGAGAGAGCAAGAGAGAGAGACAGAGAGATGATTGTGGGCTGCATTCTAGGCATGTAAGACTATTTCCAGAGAGAGAATCATTCAATTTTCTGAATGAATGTTGGTATTTAGGCTGAGGGGGGTTGAAATGAGGGGGTCTGAGGGGGGTTGAAATGAGGGGGTCTGATGGGGGTTGAAATGAGTAAAAACAAAACAACATCATCAGGCTAGATGAACACACGTAGAAAAAAAACTCAGTTGCACCTGTATCAATGAGATGACAGATCTATAACTCGGATTTCTATATGATTTTAGTCAGGTCGCCTACAAAGCTACATGCTGGACCTTTAACCGCTGAAGACAACTGTGGAGAAACAGAACGGTCCCACTCCTCTCCCATCTCTCTCCCATATCTCTCCCATCTCTCTCCCATCTCTCTCCCACGCCTCTCCCATATCTCTCCCACTCCTCTCCCATCTCTCTCCCATCTCTCTCCCATATCTCTCCCATCTCTCTCCCATCTCTCTCCCATCTCTCTCCCATATCTCTCCCA
>NW_019943326.1:121491-146486 GCF_002910315.2 Salvelinus sp. IW2-2015
TAGACTCGTTATACCTCTCCTCATGCCTACTCTCTCTCCTCTTTCATAATTGGAGGCTCTGTCACACCCCACACACACAACAACACCACACACACACCCACACACACAACACACACACACCACACACACACAACAACACACACACACACACAAACACACACACACACACCACACACCACACACACACATACACACAACCCCACTGAGAGTCATTGCTTCGCCAGGGCTTTTGGGGTTTTGTAGTTGAGGCAGAATTTTTCCAGGTCAGTAAGTTGATATATTAGTTGATATGACTTAAGTTGATTTTTAGCAGCGACCTCCGAGGGAAGCTTTCTCTCTCTCTGTTACCTCTGTTCTAGTTTGTTATTATACACCACCTCACACACTCTCTCACAGAAAGCACACAGGACTCTCTCACACACACACACACAACACACACAACACACACACACACACACACACACACACACACACACCACACACACACACACACAACACAACACACACACAACACACAACACAACACACACACACACACAACATACACAACACCTTTGTGTGCGAGAGAGTCATGTGGTGTCCATGGTTGAGATCAGAATCCTGTTCACAAACACACACACACAACACACACACACACACACACACAACACAACACACAACAACACACACACACACACACACACAGACACACACACACACACACACACACACCACACACAAAACACACACAACACACACACAACCACACCACACTAAACCTGTCATGTTAATTAACTAGATATCTTATTTTTACAAATCCCTTTTTAATAAAACTGTTATTGTCTAAAACATATTTACAGTCTTGTCTTTAGGTCAGTGGGTTCTTAACCTCTAGTCTCCCTTATGGGGCTCTAATCTGATGTGGTAGTAGCGGTGGTAGTGTCTATCTCCTTGGCTTCTAATCCAGTGGTTTCTAACATTTGTTGACGTATGAACTCCCACCAGTTTCATATGCGCATTCAACCAAACCCTGTCTTAATTGGGAAAAAATAAAATATGCATTTTTTCAAAATCAACATAGGTATATATTTTTACTGTGTGCACCAAACAGAACCGTGCCATCAACAACCGTGTTTCAAAGAACAAATCATCAAACATGATTTTCACCACAAAAAACAAAAAAACATAATAGAATATTACTGCAATCAGTGCTGTGACGTCTGCTTGTCTGCCTTTCAGAGGACCCAGTTCAGAATGCGCGGTCACTTTGGCAAGTGCCACTCTCATGTCATTTCGCAACAAAGTCTCCTTTTCTTCAGTTTTATGTCCAGCATTTCCTCGAAAAGGATTGCTCGCAAAGCATATGCTGTAACAAAGCGGATTCTGGGAAAATCTCCAGAGCCCTTAGCATAACGGACGTTACCGTGTTGACACCAAAATACGTTTGAAAGCGTTGTTGTTCTGAAGAGTTGCTGGTTTGAACCTGGCTCTGCTGAATTCAATGATTTCATATACGTATTCATCATGACATCTGTTGTCTCAACCATAAAACGAAACAGGCTGTCTCACCCATGCTGGATATGACTCTTGTAGGTAAGATCCGTCGAGAGGACTTGCAAGCTCATCTAAGTGCGTGGCAATGGCTTGCTTCAGCCTTCCGCGTGTCACAGAAACTGTCTAAACCCCGATTCAGGATACCAAATCTCATCTTACCTTACACAAGTTCGTCCAGCAGGGAAAAGTTGCGAAGAGTGATCGTTCTCTGTTCGTCCGTTTCCATAACGTTATAGCTTGAAAAAGCCTCAGGTCTTCCATCCGCTTCGAATGATGGTTTCTGACTCCCACCGGCCCTGCATCTATTTTGATTTGAGATGATTGAGAGCTCGCGAAGATATCAGCCATGTACGCTAAAATGAGGAATGAACTCAGATTTTTGAGCAATCTGCATGACAATGTTGTGCTTCTTGCAAAAACAGGGCTAATTCCACACGCACGGCCAAAACAGGGCTAGGCTAATTCCACACGCACGGCAAAAACAGGGGCTAATTCGCACACGGCACGGCAAAAACAGGGCTAAATTCCACACGCAGGCAAAAAACAGGTCTAATTCCAACACGCAACGGCAAAAACACGATCAGCACCCTGTCCCCGGGATACCAGACCCGAACGTTTAAAGAATGGTACCAAAGTACCTCGAATTCAGAGGCCAAATTTCTTTACACAGCTCACTTGAAGATGCGGTTGCCTCAGAGCAACTAGTTCGCAACATATTCCACGCATTCCACTACCCATTTTTTTAATACTTCTGCCAGTTTTGGAGGCAAGGTTTGTTGCCAACGCAATGCCTGTGCAGAATACAATGCCGTAACAATTGATCGTTGTGGTTTTGCATCGGCTTCTACTAGCGCACCACCAAAACCCAGACTTTCTTCCCAGCAGACTGGAGCCGTCCGAACAACGCAGAACATATCCCACGGAAAGATAGATTGTTGGTCTTTGAAGAGTCATCCACAAGTTTCTTCACATTGGGCTGCCTTTAGTTGTTTGTTGTAGAGGCTTACAAAATAAAAAATGTTCCTTTATCACGTGTCTTCACACCATAGCGCACACGAATACAAGCAAGCTGGCTAGATTGGAAACGTCTTGTGGTCTTCGTCGAGTTGAAGGCTGAATTTTTGCCGGGTTGAAATCAGATTCTGCCAACTACTTGAGCCAAGATGCGTTTGCTCATGTCCTTATTCTGTCGCTGATGGTGTCATTTGAAAGAGGAATTTGGCGATAACTTAACTTCAGCCTTTTTCCCAGCATGATAATTCGCCATTCGTTGCACACAAGCTGGTTTTAATGAGTGTTTCACCAATGTGTGTGGTTTTGCCCTGCTTTGCGATCAGGTAAGCAACTTAACGTACGATGCCTGTGAGATCGTTTGTTGATGGGTACAAAGCCTGGGCGAAGAACAGGCAGAGTAGCCTTCATCGAATCTGGCTCTCTTCACCTTGAATTCAGCTGTGAGCGTTGTGTTCTTGTATTCCCATCTCCATGCACAGCTTAAGGAATGTTATCTGTTTTGCCAGGTGCTAGACTAAATGCTTCAACTTGGGCATTGCAAATGATGCAGTATAGGACGCTGACTCCCCCATCACGTTCCGTTATACATGTAATCCATATGTACATTTCGTCGACCACTTTCTTTTGTGCTCGACATAGAAATATGAAGTGAAAAATATTAACAAAGAAATCACAAGACGTACCATCACGACAGTCACAAGTCGACTACTGAGCGCACCAAATCCCTGCAGCACAGATAGGCCCAAGCGATTGTAGCGTGATCACCTGCAGCCAATGATGCCAAGCGGGAGTTGTCATCACGAATCAATAAAGGAAAAAGGGAGTCGGATGGGTCTTGACCTCGCCGAACCCCTGAGGACTGACTCACCGAACCCCTGGGGTGCGATCGAAACCAGCGTTAAGAACCACTGTCTTAGATGGAAGCTGTCCAAGTACTTATATGTTAAATAGGACTTTTGACCATCTTTGATTGTTCAACAACATGTTATTGATTGATTGGCCCTCTTAGCAGTAATTTATCTGTTAAAAAGTACCTGAGTCAGGATACCTCTGTCCTGCCGTAAACGACTCAGCCCTCAACCTCTAGGGCGTTCGTTGGTTACTTGTGAGCTTTACTTTAATGATAGCTGAAGAAACCAGTCTCTGTGGTGGAGGAGCTCTGTTGTGGATGTTGTATGAATGTGCCTTTCCTCTGGTAGGGAGCTTTTCCTCTTTTTGGGATTGTGAATGGATTTGTCTCATTAGGGATGGGAATGAACAGTATTGCTCTGAGACTCAGGGATATGTAATCTATTCTCTGTACTGTGACTCCATCGCTTTGGAACTGGAAACAGCCTCAGCCAGTTCCACCTGCGGCTACCTCTTCTCACCCACCTGTACCGTTACGTGTACCTTGTCCCAGCGACCTGCCTGTTTCCGACTCTCTCTCTCTCTCTCTTCTCTCTCTCTCTCTCTCTCTCTCTTCTCTCTCTCTCCTGCTCTCTCTCTAGACCCCCCCCTCCCTCTCTCTCTCTCTCTCTCTCTACCCCCCCTCTTTCTCTCTCTCTCTACCTCTATCCTCTCTCTCTCTCATCCCCCCTCTTTCTCCCCCAGCCTCTCTCGTACCCCCCCTCTTCTCTCACTCTCTACCCTCTTTCCATCTCTCTCTCTCTAACCCCCCTCTCTTTCTCCCCCCTCTCTCTCTACCCCCTTCTCTCTCCCCCTCTCTCTCTACCCCCTTCTCTTTCTCTCTCTCTCTCTACCGTCCTCTCTCTCTCTCTCCTCTAACCCCCCGCTCTCTCTACCCCCCTCTCTCTCTCTAACCCCCCCTCTCTCTACCCCTCTCTCCTCCTACCCATTCTTTTCTCCTCTCCCTCTCTTCTCTCTCTCTCTCCCTCTCTCTCTCTCTAACTCTCTCTACCCCCCTCCTCTCTACCCTCTCTCTTCTTACCCATCCCTCTCTCTCTACCCCCCTCTCTCTGCTACCCTTTCTTTCTTTACCCCTCCCTCTCTCTCTACCTCTACCCTCTCTCTCTCTACCCCTCCCCCTCTCTCTCTGTCTCTCTTTCTCTCTAGCGATTGATGATATCTCTATCTGTCAATGTTACTATTGTGAGTGCTCTGGGGGTCACTGCCTCAGGCTCTGGCTATTGGGTGTCTACCAGACATTTAACTTACTGCAGTTGTACTTGTAGAATGAAGGAATAGAGAACCTAACCCTTTAGACGTGAGGTACCTAATGGACCATGTACTTTGTAAATGATCTGCTCTCTCAAAAGAAGAAACATATTGTACTGTGACACTCATTTTTCTGAGTGAAAGAAAATGGTCGTTATAAAATATTTTTTGGCGCTATAGCAATAAACCTGTATGGGAGACAGCAGAATGTTTTAATCTCATGGTGTATTTTATTTTATACTTCCCTCTTCCCTGTCCATCAGAGTTTCTCCTTCTTAATCCGGACCATAATCCTCTGTAATGCCGTCTTTGTCTGGAGATGCAGCGCCGCCACGCATTTCTCTCGTCCTATGATAAACGATTAGAGAAGAATGACGTCTCCTACAGGAAGCAGACACGGTTTTTGTTTGTTACATTCTGGTGTCATAATACTCAAAAAAAAGTAATTTACATAAAGTAAACACACAAATACTTTATTTACATGAAGTAAATACTCAACAGGTAAAGCCAAAATGTTTTGGAGTCTGTGTGAGTGGATTGTTATGGTGAAGCTAGTATACCAGTGATGTGAACATCCTTCATTACGTTTTGAAAAGCTTGTTTATCTCTGTCCAACACCTGTACCAGCAGGACATTAATTTGCCTGCTCTGCATATAGGCTGGTCCCAGATCAGTTTGTGCTGTATAGCCAACTATATATCATGGCAATGACCATAGGAGTTATACAACACCAAGTGGTCTGTGACCAGGCTAGCCTGCATACCTGATGTTCATTTCAAATAGATTTGACTTTTATGTTCAGGACCTCTGTCTAAATCAATCTAAGTATCGATGACCTGACGGGACCAATAGTCTACAGCAGTGGTATTCAAAGTCTTTTGTAGCGTCCCCTAGTGGGGTTACAGGGGAACTGCAGTGGGGTTGCCCAAAAAATTAAATAGAATTAAGAGTACTGATTATTATGGGACATTATACAAACATTTTTGAGAAATATAATTAGAAAAATACAATTGTTTTGAGTATATGTATTTATTGGTTTCTTTCACATTTTGATATGAGGTGAAAATGTAATGAATTTAAGGTTATTTGTTGATGTAAAAATATACATTTACCTATTTTAAGGTTGTGTCATTAAATTTGGGGTCGTAAGAAATTCTTCTGGAAAAAATCCTCAGAAATGATTTGAAGGTGTGGTTATATGGGATCATAGGAGTCATTCAATGATTTATTTGATCTTGAATTAAATAGGCACCTAAATACACAGGCATGTGTTGATTTAAATACACAAAACATTAGGAACACCTGCTCTTTCCATGATAGACTGACCAGGTGAATCCAGGTGAAAGCTATGATCCTTTATAGATGTCACCTGTTAAATCCACTTCAATCAGTGTAGATGAAGGGGAGGATTTTTAAGCCTTGAGACAATTGGGACATGGATTGTGTATGTGTGCCATTCAGAGGGTGAATGGGCAAGACAAAATATTTAAGTGCCTTTGAATGGGGTATTGGTAGTAGGTGCCATGCACACCGGTTTGAGTGTGTCAAGAACTGCAACGCTGATGGGTTTTTTCATGGTCCACCACCCAAAGGACATCCAGCCAACTTGACACAACTGTGGGAAGCATTGGAGTCAATATGGGCCAGCATCCATGTAAAACACTTTCGACGAAACGCTTGTAGAGTCCATGCCCACGATGAATTGAGACTGTTCTGAGGGCAAAAGGAGGCTGGTGCAATTCAAATATATGTTCCAAATTTTTTGTACACTCAGTGTATATTTCGCCACCAATATATACTGTATACAACCATCAACAATAGCGTCAATTGAATGTAACATGTCATGTTTCATGCTACAGTACTAGGATTCCTTGTAAGAAGCAGTAATGGAATGAAGGCTACATTCCACCGATACATATACAAACACCAATAACAGCGGCCATTTAATGTAAGATATAAAAAAATATTTTAATACTAACAGAATCCTCTGTATGAATCAATAAGGGAATGAAGCATAGAGATCAAACACATGTTTACCTTCCACATTAGTTTGTCATCTCTATGGTGATATGTCCTGGCCCTGTTGGCGTTGGTGACAGTACGTAAAGGGTTAATGTCCCGTCGGGCTGTTGTCTTTCCGTGCCACAAGACATCCTGTGATCTGGTACACAGTTGGCATCGCACGCACGCACACACACTCACACTCACACCACACAACACACACACACACACACACACACCACACAACACCACACACACACACACACACACACACACACACACACACACACACACACAGCTTTGTACAAGAGGCTTGTCTCAGGCTTAGTGTTCCTCTAAAAATGCCTTTTTTAAATAGCTATAGAGAACCGACGAGGCCAGAGGAGCGCTGTGCTACTGCTGAGGAAGGCTACAGGGATGTACAGTGAACACAGAACGTTATTCCTCTCTCCTCTTTGTGTAGAAATATAAAGGAACGGCCTCCCTGAGGTAATTATGTAGTAAGGCTGTAATACATCAGTGTGTTCTATGCATTGGATATTTCTAAAAGCTTTGCATTTGGGAAATATCGTTCACTAAAATCCTAAACCTCAACTAAGTCCTGGAATTAATTATGTGGAAATTGAGCAAGTTGACGTGATTATTAAACTACTTGGAGTAAACCCTGGATTGTAAACTGTCCTGGTCAAAACATGTTGATACAACAGTAGCTATAATGGGGAGAAGTCTGTCCATAATTAAGCACTGTTCTGCCTTGTTATCAAAGCTATCAACAAGCCAGGTCCTACAGGCCCTAGTTTTGTCACACCTGGACTACTGTCCAGTCGTGTGGTCAGGTGCCACAAAGAGGGATTTAGGGAAATTACAATTGTCTCAGAACAGGGCAGCAAGGCTGGCCCTTAAATGTACACAGGTAGCTAATATTAATGATATGCATGTCAATCTCTCATGGCTCAAAGTGGAGGAGAGATTGACTTCATCACTACTTGTATTTGTAAGAAGTGTTGACATGCTGAATGCACCGAGCTGTCTGTTTAAACTACCAGCACACAGCTCAGACACCCAAGCATAACCACACAAGACATGCCACCAGAGGTCTCTTCACAGTCCCCAAGTCCAGAGCAGACTATGGGAGGCGCACAGTACTACATAGAGTTCCATGACTACATGGAACCCTATTCCACATCAGGTAACTGATGCCAGCAGTAGAATCAGATTTTAAAAAGCTGATAGAAATACCTTATCAAACAGCAGTGACACACACATTTGGTTTGTTTTACCAGGCAAGCCAGTTAAGAACAAACTCTTATTTTCAATGACAGCCCAGGAACAGTGGGTGAACTGCCTTGTTCAGGGGCAGAACAACAGATGTGTACCTTGTCAGNGTTCAGGGGCAGAACAACAGATGTGTACCTTGTCAGCGCAGGGATTTGATCTAGCAACCTTTCGGTTACTAGTCCAACACTCTAACCACTAGGTTACCTGCCGCCTCTACACTCTAACCACTAGGCTACCTGCCGCCCCTACACTCTAACCACTAGGCTACCTGCCGCCTCTACACTCTAACCACTAGGTTACCTGCCGCCTCACATGATAACACATGCACTCAACACACATGATAACATGGATTATGCAGTGTAGATAAATGGTATTTGAGTAGTGGCTTGAGGGAAGACACTTAATGTGTTGTGAAAAGTGTTATGAAATGTAATGTCATGTAATATTTAACATTTTATATAGAGTGGCTTGCGAAAGTATTCACCCCCTTGGCATTTTTCATGTGTTGTTGCCTTACAACCTGGAATTAAAAAGATTATTTGGGGGTTTGTATCATTTGATTTACCTACAACTTTGAAGATGCAAAACATTTTTTATTGTGAAACAAACAACAAATAAGACAAAAAACTGAAAACTTGAACGTGCATAACTATTCACCTCCCCAAAGACCAGTACTTTGTAGAGCCACCTTTTGCAGCAATTACAGATGCAAGTCTCTTGGGATATGTCTCTATAAGCTTAGCACATCTCGCTACTGGGATTTTTGCCCATTCTTCAAGGCAAAACTGCTCCAGCTCCTTCAAGTTGGATGGGTTTTGCTGGTGTACAGCAATCTTTAAGTCATACCACATTCTCAATTGGATTGAGGTCTGGGCTTTGACTAGGCCATTCCAAGACATTTAAATGTTTCCCCTTAAACCACTCGAGTGTTGCTTTAGCAGTATGCCTCGGGCCATTATCCGGCTGGAAGGTGAACCTCCGTCCCAGTCTCATATCTCTGGAATACTGAAACAGGTTTCCCTCAAGAATTTATTTAGAGCCATCCATCATTCCTTCAATTCTGACCAGTTTCCCAGTCCCTGCCGATGAAAAACACACAGCATGATGCTGCCACCACCATGCTTCACTGTGGGGATGGTATTCTCGGGGTGATGAAAGGTGTTGGGTTTTCGCCAGACATAACGTTTACCTTGATGGCCAAAAAATTCAATTTTAATCTCATCTGACCAGAGTACCTTCTTCCATGTGTTTGGGGAGTCTCCCACATTCCTTTTWGGCGAACACCAAATGTGTTTGCTTATTTTTTTCTTTCAGCAATGGCTTTTTTCAGGCCACTCTTCGTAAAGCCCAGCTCTGTGGAGTGAAGGGTTTAAAGTGGTCCTATGGACAGATACTCCAATCTCCGCTGTGGAGCTCCTTCAGGGTTATCTTTTGTCTCTTTGTTGCCTTTCTGATTAATGCCGTCCTTGCCTGGTCCGTGAGTTTTGGTGGGCGGCCCTCTCTTGGTAGGTTTGTTGTGGTGCCATATTCTTTCCATTTTTTATTAATGATTTAATGGTGCTCCATGGGATTTTCACAGTTTCTGATATTGTTTTATAACCCAACRCTGATCTGTACTTCTGCACAACTTTGTCCCTGGCCTGTTTGAAGAGCTCCTTGGTCTTCATGGTGCCGCTTGCTTGGTGGTGCCCCTTGCTTAGTGGTGTTGCGGATTCTGGGGTCCTTTCAGAACAGGTGTATATACTGAGATCATGCGACACTTAGATTGCACACAGGTGGACTTTTTAATTATAACTAATTATATGACTTCTGAAGGTAATTGGTTGCACCAGATCTTATTTAGGGGCTTCATAGCAAAGGGGGTGAATACATATGCATGCACCACTTTTCAGTTTTTAATTTTTTTAATGTTTTGAAACTAGTTATTTTTTTTCATTTCACTTCACCAATTTGGACTATTTTGTGTATGTCTATTACATGAAATCCAAATAAAAATAAATTTTAATTACAGGTTGTAATGCAACAAAATAGGAAAAACGCCAAGGGGGATGAATACTTTTGCAAGGCACTGTAGCTGCCTTAATGTTGCTGGACCCCAGGAAGAGTAGCTGCTGTCTTGGCGGGAACTAACAGGGATCCTTATTAAACCATAGGAAGAGTAGCTGCTGTCTTGGCGGGAACTAACAGGGATCNAGGAAGAGTAGCTGCTGTCTTGGCGGGAACTAACAGGGATCCTTATTAAACCATAGGAAGAGTAGCTGCTGTCTTGGCGGGAACTAACAGGGATCCTTATTAAACCCCAGGAAGATTAGCTGCATTCACTGTATAGGATATATCCATTGAATATAGTGCTCCTATAATCAGTTTCATTGTATAGGATATATCCAGTGAATCTAGTGCTCCTATAATCAGTTTCATTGTATAGGATATATCCAGTGAATCTAGTGCTCCTATAGTCAGTTTCATTGTATAGGATATTTCCAGTGAATCTAGTGCTCCTATAGTCAGTTTCATTGTATAGGATATTTCCAGTGAATCTAGTGCTCCTATAGTCAGTTTCATTGTATAGGATATATCCAGTGAATATTTTTTTACATTTTATTTAAGCTTTATATATACAGGTTCTTTTCTTTTGAGATAATATCGCGTTTCCAAGAGAGACCTGGTCCAATAGCAGCAAGGGGGAACACAGTTTCAGACAAAACAACTTACATACACTAACACAACATTAAACAAAACTATAGACACACATACAGTACAACAATTACATATTACGTTAAAAAACACGAAAGTCGTGACTAAAAAACAGCTGTTCTAAAGACAATTACATTCTTCTGTGATATATACATCGATCAAGTGTTTAAACTCCACCAACAAAACTAGATAATCACATTTGTAAATGTTCAGGAGAGAATTCCAGGACCACGGAGCTGAGTAACTAAAACTATTTCTACCATGACCTGTTCTAATTCATGGTACTGTGAAAAGCAAATGAGAATGGGACCGTAATTGATATTTATTTACCGACCTGATAAAAAAAGAACAGAGATAAAATGGCATTTTACCCAATATGGCCTCATAAATCAGTGTATATTAGTGTTTAAGCCTACGCAAGGTCAATGACGACCAGCCAACATGCACAGTGAAGCTCAGCTTGTCATCAACCCACACACCCAAACACGCCCACACACCCAAATATATGTACACTTTGACTTGCTCTATAGTATGTCCATCCAATGTAGCAATGACATGATTAGTAACATGCCTGGCATTTGAAAATACCATGCATTTTGTTTTACCCGAATTTAGAACCAGCTTTAAATCATACAGATTCTGTTGTATGATGTTAAATGCTCTTTGGGAATTTTCAAAAGCTAAAGATAACTATAGTGCTTCTATACTTAGTTTCACTTTATATGTAAGATATTGAGATATTTCTGTATTTCATTTTCAATACATTTGCAAAAAAACAACAACACGTTTTCTCTTTGTTATTATGGGGTATTGTGTTGTGTTACAGCCTTAAATATAATAATATAATAATATCATTCTCACCCATCTACACACAATACCCCATAATGACAAAGCGAATTACAGAAATATCTAATTTACATAAGTATTCACACCCCTGAGGCAATACATGTCAGAATCACCTTTGGCAGCGATTACAGCTGGGCATCTTTCTTTGCACACCTGGATTGTACAATATTTGCACATTATTATTTTTAAAATTATTCAAGCTCTGTCAAGTTGGTTGTTGATCAATGCTGGACAGCCATTTTCAAGACTTGCCATAGATTTTCAAGCCGATTTAACTAGGCCACTCAAGAACATTTAATGTTGTCTTGGTAAGCAACTCCAGTGTATTTGGCCTTGTGTTTTAAGTTATTGTCCTGCTCTGACGAAGGTCGTGAGGCCGATACGTAAAGCTTAGTAAAGATCGGTGATACTATCAAGAGCTTTGTGCGGGTTTTTTAAATGTTTTTATTGTCCTGCTGAAAGGTGAATTCAAGCAGACTGTACCAGGCTTTCCTCTAGGACTTTGGCTGTGCTTATCTCTATTCTGTTTATTTTTATTCTAAAAAACTCCCTAGTCCTTGCTCATGACAAGCATACCCACAACATGATGCAGGCACCACCATGCTTGAAAATATGAATAGTGACACGCAGTGATGTGTTGTGTTGGATTGGCCCCAAACATAATGACACCTTTTTAACAGTATTATTTAAGTGCCTTATTGCAAACAGGATGCATGTTTTGGAATATTTTAATTCGGTACAGGCTTTGTTCTTTTCAGTCTGTCAATTGGATTAGTATTGTGGAGTAACTACAATGTTGTTGATCCATCCTCAGTTTATTCTTATCACAGCCATTAAACTCCGACGACTGAGTTAGGAAGGACGCCTGTATCTTTGTAGTGACTGGGTGTATTGATAAACCATCCAAAGTGTAATTAATAACTTCAACATGCTCAAAGGGATATTCAATGCCTGTTTTATTTTATTTTTACCCATCACCAATAGGTGCCCTTCTTTGTGAGGCATTCGAAAACCGCCCTCATCTTTGTGGTTGAATCTGTGTTTGAAATTCACTGCTCGACTGAGGGACCTTGCAGATAACTGTATGTGTGGGGCACAGAGATGAGGAGGTCATTAAAAAATTATGTTAAACACTATTATTGAACACCATGCAACTTATTATGTGACTTGTTAAGCACGTTATTACTCCAGAAATGATTTCGTCTTTCCATAATAAAGGGGTGGAATTCTTATTGACTCAAGAGATTTCAGCTTTTCATTTCAAAATTCACTTGTAAAATGTATAATAATTCCACTTTATAGGGTATTGTGTGTCAGCCAGTGACACAAAATCTCAGGCTGTAACTCAACAAAAATGTGGAAAAAGTCAAGGGGTGTGAATACTTTCTGAAGTCACTGCATTATTTAGTCATGGCTCTTGTTTTCTCTGAGAAAAAAAGAAAACGGGACGTTTAGTTTAGGTTTATGTTTTATTTATTTGCACCAAAGAAAATAAGTGATAAACAACAATACAGATAAAAAGAAAAACTAATAAAATAAACTGTGTGCAGGTTGGAAGCTGATATAAAAACCACACCACAAAAAAACTATATACAATATATAAGTACACAAATAAAAAAGGTTTGTTGTACCAGATAACAAAACCCACTAATCATAAATGTACAAATGAACCGATCAATATATGTTTTGTTTAACTGTGTGTGTGGATGTGACTGTGTTAGAGTTAGGCTATATGGAGGAGATTACTGAGTAGTTTGCTTCATCAGGTTGACCCCCAGTCTTCATGGAAGAGATTACTAAGTAGTTTGCTTCATCAGGTTGACCCCCAGTCTTCATGAAAGAGATTACTTGATTAGTAATTGTATAAGTGTGCCCTTGGTTCACCATTGTCCTGTTGATTATTGTTCCAATGTCCGTTGGTTCGTGTGAGTACCTGTGCTATGTATTGGCTTTCGTGACACGTATATTGTGCTGGTGATTACGGGTCTCGTCCCGTGTGATAATCATTGTGCGAGTGTGTTATTTATTCGAGGTACTTCTCGCTCTTTTGTTTGGGTTTCTACCCTGTGTTTTGTATACGTGTTTGTTTGGTCTTCGTCCCTGTGCCTTTACACGGCACGCTGTAATTTAATAAAAAACCCTATTACGCATTCCTGCGCCTGTCTCCCGACCCATTTATACCGACGTGACATTATTAAGTAGTTTGGTTTTTCAGGTTGACCCCAAGTCTTCGCTTGAACTTATTGAGGGATGATGTGGTTTTGGCAATGTGAAGATACTAATTCCAGAGTATCTGATAGAGCAGTGGTTCCCAAACTTTTTCGAATAGAATAGAATAAAACTTTATTGTCCATCTAGGATGGACATTTTTCTTCGGCATCACCTTCCGTTAAAACAATCACATACACATACATTCTCACGTCATACACATTTAAACTAGTCAGTCCATCATGCTGCATACACTAACAACATAGAGGACATGAATACATTCACTCACAACGACCGCTGTCCCAACTGCACTAGATATTACAGCGATTAAAGTCGTCACACATGCCACGAACAATACACTTTTAAACTTGCGACGCACATAGGTTTCGACAAAACGAAACAAAATTGAACGATATACCTATAAACAAACAAACAATTCACGCAGCTGAGCTCAGGGTCTTGCAGGTGAGCTCAGGGTCTTCAAACATTCAACCTCCAGCTGCGTACCCCCTCTAGCACCAGGGTCAGCACACTCTCAAATGTTGTTTTTTGCCATCATTATAAGCCTGCCACACACACTATATGATACATTTATTAAACAAAAGAATGAGTGTGAGTTTTTGTCACAACCCGGCTCGTGGGAAGTGACAAAGAGCTTTTATAGGACCAGGGCACAAATAATAATATAATAATAATCAATCATTTTGCTCTTTATTTAGCCATCTTACATATAAAACCTTATTTGTTCATTGAAAATGGTGATTAACTCACCACAGGTTAATGAGAAGAGTGTGCTTGAAAGGATGCACATAGTCTCATTCTTAAATCATTTTCCACAGACAGTCTGTGCTGTATTTAGTTCATGCTAGTGAGGGCCGAGAATCCACTCTCACATAGGTACGTGGTTGCAAAGGGCATTTGCCAAGGCAAGAAACGCTGAGTGCAGCCCTATCCAGAAATCTGGCAGTGGCTTCTGATTAAATTCAATTTTCACAGAACCGCTTGTTGCAATTTCGATGAGGCTCTGTTGCTCAGATATCGGTAAGTGGACTGGAGGCAGGGCATGAAAGGGATAACGAATCCAGTTGTTTGTGTCAGGTGCTTCGCTATATCACATTTGACATTGTCCATAAGCTTGAGTTCATTTGCACACAAAAAAATCATACAATGATGAAAAGACCTGTGTGTTTTTCTTAATCATAGCCTCAATTTTGTCCCGCACATTGAATATTGTTGCGGAGAGTCCCTGTAATCCTATATTCAGATCATTCCGGCGAGAAAAAACATCACCCAGATAGGCCAGTCTTGTGAGAAACTCATCATCATGCAAGCGGTCAGACAAGTGAAAATGATGGTCAGTAAAGAAAACTTTGAGCTTGTCTCTCAATTTAAAAAAAAGTGTCAATACTTTGCCACTTGACAACCAGTGCACCAGTATGTTGTAAAAACGTAGCATGGTCGCTGCCCATATCATTGCATAATGTAGAAAATACACAAGAGTTCAGGGGCATTGCTTTAACAAAGTTAACCATTTTCACTGTAGTGTCCAAAATGTCTTTCAAGCTCTCAGGCATTCCCTTGGCAGCAAGAGCCTCTCGGTGGAGGCTGCAGTGTACCCAAGTGGTGTCGGGAGCAACTGCTTGCACGTGCGTTACCACTCCACTATGTCTGCTTGTCATGGCTGTCATGACGTTGCCCTCTTTGGGTACAGCGAGCACCATCCCCCTCTCTCTGTCTCCTACACTCAGGCTGCTGCGACTACAGGTCGTAAATTCATGGCCACAGTATAGAGAGAGAGTGAGTTTCATAGAGAGAACAAAGGAATTTCTTCCACCTCACAGAACTTGAGGTCTGAACAACATTTATGTTCTGGAGAAGGTATAAAAGATTGGTGAAGAATCCAGCTACGAACTGGTCCGTTTGGTACAATTGTGTGAAACTCATGGGAGAAAATACGGCCACATTACCATAACGCTGTTTATACAATAGCCTCAGATATGAGGCTTACATCTAATTGTTGTATAAGATGAATGAGTGAGGATGATACTGTTTGTGAAATTGTGTAATGTGATTTTGGACTGTTTAATGAAGGAACCTCCAATTCCCTTTGGAGTTTAAGTAAATCAGAGGACCGCCCATGAGCACAGTTATGCTCTTGCGTCCTGGGACAGGCCCTTTTCTGCTCTTCCGAATAAAACCCCCACCCGGGGTTCTATCAGCAGACCAGTTTACCTCGATAACGAGAGGGCCAAGGTTTGAGAGGAGACCATAAACCTGAGTATAAGCTAAGGTTTGAGTAGATGGCTAAATCTTTTAACCATATCACGTGGTTAAACTCTTAGACCATCGATACCGGCAGAATAAGAACAAGTCTTTGATATTGATTACTAGTCTGCAGCTAGGAATTCGGTATCATTGAACGCGCAGACCGACAACCGCCCGAAACATCTATTCTATAACGACATGAATGAATGTTACTCTGAACTATCCATTCTAACCACGACAGAGAGAGAGAGAGAGGGCGGACAGACTCTCCAACAGAAACAAACTTTTCAACAGAGATCCTGATGACACACTGAGCGTAAATATATATATTGATTGCAYTTATTCCCGAATGAGTGAGCGTTCATGTGCAAACGATTAGCATTTCAATTGTTATAATTATCAACTTTGTAGTGTCTGATCCCAGTTGACCACCACTTCCCTTTTGTCCACCAAGCCGCGATACCGGTTTAGCCCACTAGGGAAACTCCGTTATGATTTCCTTGTAACTATCTACTGTTTGTTTATGCATTTCTGTGAATTACTTAGTTAGTAAATAAATGATTTAAGACAATTGATGTATGGATGACTCAGTGAAGACTGGGTTCATACAGATAACCAACAATTTATGACATTTGGAATGAGACTAACATGAGGTCAATAATAATTCATTGATTCGAAGACTAAGTGATCAGATATTCAAATATCTGAAAGTTATAGTAGGAAAATTATCTGAAAATTATCTGAATATTTTCCTTGGTGCCCCGACTTCCTAGTTAATTACAGTTACATGATTAATCAGTTTAATCGCGTAATAATAATTACAGAGAGTTATTTAATAAAGATTAATCTTCAGTTTAATGATGCCAAAGACACGACATGGCATTTGCTCCATCAGTACAGATACCAACACATCTTGACCACCAAAGTCCAGTTGATGTCACAAAGCTGTCCCGTACTTTAAAAATATCCTCTCATGTTGTCCTGGTTTCCAGTGGTTTGCAGAAGAGGATGTCTTCCTTAATTGACCCCCCATAAACGTAACGGACATATACCAGGAGCTGTGCCAGGCCCGCCACGTCTGTTGCCTCATCCAGCTGTAAAGCACATAATTCACTGGCTTGTATGCGAAGCAGTAATTGTTTCAAAACATCTCCTGCCATGTCACTGATGTGTTGTGAAACTGTGTTGTGAAACAGTGTTGTTTGATGAAGGCATTGTCTGTATAGTTTTTGGGCCTTTTCCCCCAGCATTGTCCCAGCCATATCCGCGGCAGCCGGAAGAATTAAGTCCTCCACAATAGTATGGGGCTTGCCTGTCCTAGCCATTCGGTAGCTCACCATATAAGACGCTTCTAGCCCCTTCTTATTAATGGTATCTGTTGCTTTTATACATGTCTTACTACTCGAAAGTCGTCTTTATTCTCACGCAAAAAAACTCCTGTGGCTTATTTTTCAAATTGTCATGTTTCGTTTCTAAATGTCTGCGCAAGAGGGAAGTTTTCCTGCTAGAGTGTAACAGTTAATGTGATTGGATAATTATTTGACTAGGCTACCTGTATTTGACATTGGGTTGATATTTCGCTGAACGCTAGACGGTTTAATATACATTTGGCAGTGAAACGAGGCTAAACCTCACCCAAATGTATAGCCCCTTTGGAAAATATAAATGTACTGTTTGAAAATGTAAAAAAAATTAAATCATCATAGATCTTTCTTTTTAATGTGAATCACATTTTGATTTGGCGTACCCCCGACGGCATTGCGTGTACCCCAGTTTGGGCATACCTGTGATAGAGAATTGAGATGCGGCAGTGGGGAGGGTGAAGGTTATCACAGTGTCCTGTGTTATATAGATGGATTTCAGAATTAACCTGGAAGAATCCTTTGAAGGGTTTAGGTAAACTGTCTGGGAGGTATGAGTATTTGTAGATGAAAATGCATAATTGGCGTACATTAATGTGGTAAATAGACAAGATATTGAGTTTCTTAAAGAAAGGTGCAGATGGAGTCAGGTAATTAGAGGAGGTGGCTAGTCTTGCAAATGTATTTTGTATGATGCGTCATTTGTGTAGGTAGGAGGCATATGTACTGGCCCAGACAATATTACATTAAATGAGGTATGGGTAAATTAAGCTATAGTAAAGAGTAAGGAAGCAAGCCTGATGATACCAACAGATTTCATCACTTTTCTGTAGACAAATTGAATGTGATCTTTCCAGGATAAATGTTCAACTCTGAGGAATCTAGTGGATGTGACTTGTTCCATTTCATTCCCACCACAATTGAGATTCTGGCTATTTTTGTTGTTGCAATAACTCTTATTCTTACTAGTGAATACAATAAAGTTGGATTTTTGAACATTTGTTTTTCTGGAACCATTCAGAAAATATTGTGTATGGGCTAGTGTATGGGCTAGTGTATGGGCTAGTGTATGGGCTAGTGTATGGGCTTGTGTATGGGTAACATTCATAGTATCCATACAATGCTCATGAATGTTATTTCCTCTGTAACATACTGTATTAAACGGACTGATTCCTAGTGAAAACATGATGCCCAGACAGACCTCCAGTGAATGTTATGAGAGTTGCATCAATGTTGTTTCCTCTATAACAGATCTGCTGTGTCCCTCCAAGGCTGCTGTCGTTAAACTATTCTCCTAGTAACGTTCAGCTAGCCTTAATCTCGTCACAACTTCCTTGGGACGGTCAGTGGTCAGCCATTTTGGTAAGGGAGTTGGTAGGTCAGTGGTCAGCCATTTTAGTAAGGGAGTTGGGTAGGTCAGTGGTCAGCCATTTTGGNGTAAGGGAGTTGGGTAGGTCAGTGGTCAGCCATTTTGGTAAGGGAGTTGGGTAAGTCAGTGGTCAGCCATTTTGGTAAGGGAGTTGGTAGGTCAGTGGTCAGCCATTTTGGTAAGGGAGTTGGTAGATCAGTGGTCAGCCATTTTAGTAAGGGAGTTGGGTAGGTCAGTGGTCAGCCATTTTGGTAAGGGAGTTGGGTAGGTCAGTGGTCAGCCATTTTGGTAAGGGAGTGGGTAGGTCAGTGGTCAGCCATTTTGGTAAGGGAGTTGGTAGGTCAGTGGTCAGCCATTTTGGTAAGGGAGTTGGTAGGTCAGTGGTCAGCCATTTTGGTAAGGGAGTTGGGTAGGTCAGTGGTCAGCCATTTTGGTAAGGGAGTTGGGTAGGTCAGTGGTCAGCCATTTTGGTAAGTGAGTTGGGTAGGTCAGTGGTCAGCCATTTTGGTAAGGGAGTTGGGTAGGTCAGTGGTCAGCCATTTTGGTAAGGGAGTTGGGTAGGTCAGTCAGTGCTGTGATAAGACGGTGTGTAATACAATTCATTTAAAGAGATTATCTGGACAGAATGTTTGTTAGTAACGTTCAGCTAGCCTTAATCTGGTCACAACTTCTTTGGGCCCAGAAGAAAGGGAGGTGTAGCTGTGGTTTGCCCATCCCTGGCCTGGCTATCAGTGTTGTATTCTCCATCATAATCCTCTTGTGTTAAAACCATTGAAATAGATTGCCTGGCCGGTCCACTAATCATAGCACATGCATTTGAATGGGGACGACTGCTCTAGTAATTCTATTTCTAAAGTTCAGACAATCCCTTCCACAGGACAACGCTGCCTGGGCCACTGTGACTAGAGGACTCTTCTGCCTGGCTACAGAGAAGAAAACACTGTCAAATAGAAATGCTAGGATTCCTTAAAGGAGCAATCTAGGATTCCTACATACATTTTTAGGCCTTTAAATTAACAATATACCCATATATTCTTGAAGAATATAACTTAGAAATGCCCCATGAGCTTAGTTCAACTGTCGTATCCCATCAGAGTCCACAATACTCTAATATTTGTGAATAATGTAATTGTAAACTAATTCTGCATAACTGCAGATTTCTCCTTTAACATATTATGATTTGCCAACTGCAATGGACATGGTTACTGTACACAGCACAATGGTTATGGTTACTATGGTTACTGTACACAGCACAATGGTTATGGTTACTATGGTTACTGTACACAGCACACTGGTTATGGTTACTACGGTTACTGTACACAGCACACTGGTTATGTTACTATGGTTACTGCACACAGCACAATGGCCTCTCAGTACTAGTACTACTTGCCAGTTTTGTCAGCTCTGCTCCGTATCTAACCCAGAATGTTTCCCCCCCCTTGAGTTACAATGACATCGGACATTATTCATGCTTTAAGATCCATACCAAGTACTTGGTGAAATGTGTAATCATTACAGTGCTGTACAGAGCTCTGCTGTGTTCCAGAGGAGAGGGGAGGATGTCCGCATGCCAAATGGAACCCCATTGCCTATATAGTGCACTACTTTTGACCAGGGTCCATAGGTAATAAGTAGGGAATAAGGTTATATTTGGGACACACCCTAGAAGAGCTGAAGTGCTACTCCATGTAACTGGGTCTTTAATGGCTCCACGTCCCCCAGCTGCATTGACTATTCACACTGTAGACTCCAGCTGTCAATCAGAGCTGTGGTAGTCAATGGAGAGAAAGAAGAGGCCTAGCTGCTCTTCATTTGGCTCTGGCCTTTGGGACCCTGGCAGGGTATAGGTTGTAGCTGGGGCCAGGGCCGGGCACGGGGCAAGGGTATAGGTTGTAGCTGGGGCCAGGGCCGGGCACGGGGCCCTGGCCTAAAAGCAGGAACCCGGACTTCACCAAAGAAATCGGTAATGCAGACATTGTCATCCTGCAAGAAACATGGTATAGAGGAGACGGACCACTGGTTGCCCTCTAGGTTACAGAGAGCTGGTAGTCCACCACCAAACTACCACGGTGTGAAACAGGGAAGGGACTCAGGGGGAATGCTAATTTGGTGTATCAGAGAGCAGACCTAACTCACTCATTAGAATTAATCAAAACAGGAACATTTACAATTGGCTAGAAACAAAGGAAATGATCTTAACAGAGAAAAATGTCCTCCTGTGTGCTACCTATATCCCCCACTAAAATCCCCAATACTTTAATAGACAGCTTCTCCATCCTGGAGGGGGAAATCAATCATTTCCAGGCCCAGGGACATGTATTAGTCTGGCGACCTAAATGCAGAACTGGACAGGAACCTGACACCCTCAGCACACAGGGGACAACACCTACCTGGGGGTGACAGCATTCCCCCCCATATGCCCACCTAGGCACAACTATGACAACATAACCAACAAAACGGGTCACAACTCCTGCAGCTCTGTCGCACGGGGTATGTACATAGTCAATGGTAGGCTTCGAGGGGACTCCTATGGTAGGTACACCTATAGCTCATCTCTTGGCAGTAGCACTGTAGACTACTTTATCACTGACCTCAACCCAGAGTCTCTCAGAGCGTTCACAGTCAGCCCACTGACACCCCTATCAGACCACAGCAAAATCACAGTCTACTTGAACAGAGCAATACTCACATCATGAGGCATCAAAGCCAAAGGAACTGAGTAACATTAAGAAATGCTATAGATGGAAGGAATGCAGTTTGGAAACCTACCAAAAAACAATTAGGCAACAGCAAATTCAATCCCTTTTAGACAACTTCCTGGGTAAAACGTTCCACCCCAATAGTGAAGGTAAACTTGGCAGTAGAAAATCTTAACAGTATATTTGACCTCTCCAGCTTCCCTATCAAATCTAAAAATCTCAAATAGAAAACCGAAAAAATGAACAACAATGAAAATGGTTTGATAAAGAATGCAAAAATCAAAGAAATAAATTGAGAAACCTGTCAACCAAAAACATAGAGACCCGGAAAACCTGAGTCTACGCCTTCACTATGGTGAATCACTAAAACAATACAAGAAATACACTAACGGAAAAAGAAGGAACAGCACGTCAGAAATCAGCTCAATGTAATTGAAGAATCCATAGACTCTAACCAATTCTGGGAAAATTGGAAAACACTAAACAAACAACAACACGAAGAATTATCTATCCAAAATGGAGATGTATGGGTAAACCACTTCTCCAATCTTTTTGGCTCTATAACAAAAGAATAAAGAGCAAAAACATATACATGATCAAATACAAATCCTAGAATCAACCATTAAAGACTACCAGAACCCACTGGATTCTCCAATTACCTTGAATGAGTTACAGGACAAAATAAAAACCCTCCAACCAAAAAGGCCTGTGGTGTTGATGGTATCCTTAATGAAATGATCAAATATACAGACAACAAATTCCAATTGGCTATATTAAAACTCTTTAACATCGCCTTTGCTCTGGCATCTTCCCCAATATTTGGAACCAAGGACTGATCACCCCAATCCACAAAAGTGGAGACAAATTTGACCCCAATAACTACCGTGGAATATGCGTCAACAGTAACCTTGGAAAATACTCTGCATTATCATTAACAGCAGACTCGTACATTTCCTCAATGAAAACAATGTACTGAGCAAATGTCAAATTGGCTTTTTACCAATTACCATACAACAGACCATGTATTCACCCTACACACCCTAATTGACAACCAAACAAACCAAAACAAAGCAAAGTCTTCTCATGCTTTGTTGATTTCAAAAAAGCCTTCGACTCAATTTGGCATGAGGGTCTGCTATACAATATGATGGAAAGTGGTGTTGGGGTAAAACATACGACATCATAAATCCATGTACACAACACAACAGATGTGCGGTTAAAATTGGCAAAAACACACACATTTCTTCACACAGGGTCGTGGGGTGAGACAGGGATGCAGCTTAAGCCCCACCCTCTTCAACATATATATCAACGAATTGGCGCGGCACTAGAACAGTCTGCAGCACCCGGTCTCACCCTACTAGAATCCGAAGTCAAATGTCTACTGTTTGCTGATGATCTGGTGCTTCTGTCACCAACCAAGGAGGGCCTACAGCAGCACCTAGATCTTCTGCACAGATTCTGTCAGACCTGGCCCTGACAGTAAATCTCAGTAAGACCAAAATAATGGTGTTCCAAAAAGGTCCAGTCGCCAGGACACAAAATCCATCTAGACACCGTTGCCCTAGAGCACACAAAAAACTATACATACCTCGGCCTAAACATCAGCACCACAGGTAGCTTCCACAGAGCTGTGAACGATCTGAGAGACAAGGCAAGAAGGCATTCTATGCCATCAAAAGGAACATAAATTTCAACATACCAATTAGGATCTGGCTAAAAATACTTGAATCAGTCATAGAGCCCATTGCCCTTTATGGTTGTGAGGTCTGGGGTCCGCCTCACCAACCAAGATTTCACAAAATGGACAAACACCAAATTGAGACGCTCTGCATGCAGAATTCTGCAAAAATATCCTCCGTGTACAACGTAGAACACCAAATAATGCATGCAGAGCAGAATTAGGCCGATACCACTAATTATCAAAATCCAGAAAAGAGCCGTTAAATTCTACAACCACCTAAAAGGAAGCGATTCCCAAACCTTCCATAACAAAGCCATCACCTACAGAGAGATTAACCTGGAGAAGAGTCCCTAAGCAAGCTGGTCCTAGGGCTCTGTTCACAAACACAAACAACCCCACAGAGCCCCAGGACAACAGCACAATTAGACCCAACCAAATCATGAGAAGACAAAAAGATAATTACTTGACACATTGGAAAGAATTAACAAAAAAACAGAGCAAACTAGAATGCTATTTGGCCCTAAACAGAGATATACAGTGGCAGAATACCTGACCACTGTGACGACCCAAACTTAAGGAAAGCTCTTGACTATGTACAGACTCAGTGAGCATAGCCTTGCTATTGAGAAAGCCGCCGTAGGCAGACATGGCTCTCAAGAGAAGACAGGCTATGTGCTCACTGCCCACAAAATGAGGTGGAAACTGAGCTGCACTCCTAACCTCCTGCCCAATGTATGACCATATTAGAGAGACATATTTCCTCAGATTACACAGATCCACAAAGAATTCGAAAACAAATCCAATTTTGATAAACTCCCATATCTACTGGGTGAAATTCCACAGTGTGCCATCACAGCAGCAAGATTTGTGACCTGTTGCCACAAAGAAAAGGGCAACCATGAAGAACAAACACCATTGTAAATACAACCCATATTTATGTTTATTTATTTTAACTGTGTGCTTTAACCATTTGTACATTGTTACAACACTGTATATATATAATATGACATTTGTCATGTCTTTATTGTTTTGAAACTCTGTATGTGTAATGTTTACTGTTAACTTTTATTGTTTATTTCACTTTTGTATTTATCTACCTCACTTGCTTTGGCAATGTTAACACATGTTTCCCATGCCAATAAAGCCCCTTGAATTGAATTGAATTGAATTGAGAGAGAGAGAGAGAGAGAGAGAGAGAGAGAGAGAGAGAGAGAAGAGAGAGAGAGAGAGAGAGAGAGAGAGAGAGAGAGAGAGAGAGAAGAGAAGAGAGAGAGAGAGAGAGAGAGAATGGTATTTATTATAGGCCTAATTCTATTATAAAGTGGATAGGTATTGCTGCACATCCTTTCAGTCAAAGGTTTCATACTCTGTCTGTTTGTTTGAGTGGCTGGCAACATCAAGCCACTGTAAGCCGAAGCCAGTATTCTTAGCCTGACTCTGCTATAGCTGGGACAAGGAGGTCCAGCCAGTGTTAACCAGGCCGGGTTGAAGCAAGGCATGCATACAGGATCTCTAGTTATTCACAGCAGCAGAGTAACATAGAACACAGCATTACACTTCACTGCCTCTCTTGCCTCTCTCCCTTTCCTGCCCTCTCTCCCTTCCTGCCTGCCTCCCTATAGCCCCCAGTCCTATACCTCAGCCCTCAGCCTATACCTCAGCCCTATACCTCACCCCCAGCCCTATACCTCAGCCCCCAGCCCTATACCTCAGCCCTATACCTCAGCCCCCAGTCTAACCTCAGCCCTATACCTCAGCCCCAGCCCTATACCTCAGCCCTATACTCAGCCCCCAGCCCTATACCTCAGCCCTCGGCCCTGGCCCCAGCTACAACCTATACCCTAGCCCCGTGCCCGGCCCTGGCCCCAGCTACAACCTATACCCTA
>NW_019943327.1:0-13399 GCF_002910315.2 Salvelinus sp. IW2-2015
TTAACAATTCTCTCACATGTAATAAATTTTGTCGGGTGTAAGATCATTTTCTGGGTAATGTCATTAACATCAATTGATTCCTTTTTGAAATGGTGGTGGACAATCAGGTCAACTTAGGTCTTGAAATGTGTGCCCACAGCTAGATTTTTGTTAGGATAATTGGATGCCTTTAGAGTTAAGTTTGGTAACTCACTGTCCACCAATTCTCTCTTGAGGACCCATCACACCCTTATCCCTTTAGAAAATACTAGTAGGCCCAAAATTTTAGTAAGCTTGGTAAAGGTGGGAAACAAAACATCTGCATTTTTGGTCAGGGAGAGAATTATGTAATTTTCCAGATCCCAGTACAAAATGGTACATCAACTATATGCACATATAAGGTGGGAACAATGTTTTTGGGTCAAAAGGCCATATTTCTTAACCTACACACTATAACCACACACACCTAACTAGCACGCAGCTAAATGGTACCTACCGCTATCAATATATATGAAATCCAAGCATGTCTTCTTCTAGATAACTTGTTGTAGGATAAACACAGACTCTCCAAGTTGGACAGGATTCAATAAACACCTGGAGGAGGTGTAGTCCATAGGCAATAACGCCAAGGAGGGATCCATCCACTTTAAAACCAGTAAAGTCGCCCAGAGGCAATGATAATCATGTATGAAATTTCCTTCTGTGGTTTTTCTTTTATCCAGGCCAGCTGGGCGTGGGTGGAGTCGGAGACTTGAAACTGGGGCTTGTCGTGTGGGGAAGGTACGTCCTAGTCTACACTAATGAGCCACTCTAGAACACTACAGCCACGTCCAAGTTCAATTGGGAGGTCTTGGGAGAGGAGACGTGTGGTGGGAAAGCCTGGGCCTATTTCGTGACGCTCTACATGGGAAGTATTGCTGGAGAGAGGCAGGGAAGCCCTTGCATAAGCCTTGAAGGTCTTATATGGGGAGGTGTTCCGTCTATGAGTTGTTTTACAGGAGAAGGAGGGAATAGCCGTTGGGCATACTTATACTTCTCTATCTGAGCTCTGTTATGTTAGTATCTCTTTATTGAGTCTCTTCTGTTTACGTTTTAGTTCCTTCTATGATCCTGTTATGTTACTGTTCTCTATGAGCTGTTACTGTTACTGTTTGCTATGATGCTGTTTGTTAGTTTCTGCTATGAGTCTGTTTTCGAGTCTGAGTTAGTTCTATGAGCCTAGTTCTAGGCCTTTAGTTAGTTCTCTATGAGTTGTTAGTTTAGGTTTCTCTATGATCCGTTTAGTTTAGTTGCTCTTCATACTGTACGTTATTTTATGCTTTGTTAGTTCTCTATGAGGCCTGTTAGTTAGACGTTTCTCTATGAGCTGTTAGTTTCTCTATGAGTTCTCATATATTGTTCGTGTATAGTTAGTTCTCTTATGAGTTGTTAGTTCTTATGTCTTTAGTTCTCTATGAGTCTGTTAGTTAGTTCTCATGAGCATTGTTAGTCTGTTATGTTCTCTATGAGCCTGTTAGTTAGGTTCTCTATGAGCCTGTTAGTTAGTTTATCTATGTAGCTCTGTTAGTTAGTTCCTTCTATGAGTTTCTTAGTGTAGTTTAAGTTCTCTATGATCCTGTTAGTTAGTTCTCTATGAGGCCTGTTAGTTAGACTTATTCTCTATGTAGTCTGTTAGTTAAGTTTCTCTATGAGCCTTTAGTTAGTTCTCCTTATAGCCTGTTAGTTAGTTCTCTATGAGTTGTTAGTTAGTTCTCTATGAGCCTGTTAGTTAGTTCTCTATAGCCGTTCAGTTAGTTCTCATGAGCATGTTAGTTAGTTTCTCTATGAGGCCTGTTAGTTAGTTCTCTATGAGGCCTGTTAGTTTAGTTCTGATCCTTATTGAGCTTCTGCTTAGTTAGTTTCTCTATGAGTTGTTAGTTAGTTCTCTATGAGCCTGTAGTTAGTTTCTCTATGAGCCTGTTAGTTAGTCTCTATGAGCCTGTTATGTTTAGTTCTCTAATGAGCTGTTATTAGTTCTCTATGAGCCTGTTAGTTAGCTTTCTCTTGTTGTTAGTTAGTTCTCTATAGCTGTTAGTCTTAGTTCTCTATGAGCCTTGTTAGTTAGTTCTCTAGTGTTAGTTCGTTAGAGCTTTAGTTATCTCTATGAGCCTGTTAGTTTAGTTCTCTATGAGCTCTGTTAGTTAGTTCTCTAATGAGTTGTTAGTTAGTTAGTTCTCTATGAGCCTGTTAGTTAGTTCTCTATGAGCCTGTTAGTTAGTTTCTATGAGCCTGTTAGTTAGTTCTCTATGAGCCTGTTAGTTAGCTTATCTCTATGAGCCTGTTAGTTAGTTCTCTATGAGCCTTGTTAGTTAGTTCTCCATGAGTGTCAGCCTGTAGTTAGTTTCCTATGAGTCTGTTAGTTTAGTTCTCTATGAGCCTGTAGTTAGTTCTCTATGAGCCTGTTAGTTTAGTTCTCTATGAGCCTGTTTAGTTAGTCTCTCTATGAGCTTTTTTAGTCTTATGAGCCTGTTAGTTATTCTCTATGAGCCTGTTAGTTAGTTCCTATGAGTTTGTTAGTTAGTTCTCTATGAGCCTTATTAGTTTCTCTATGAGCTGTTAGTTAGTTCTCTATGAGCCTGCCTTTAAGTTAGTTCTCTATAGCCTGTTAGTTGTTCTCTATGAGTCTGTAGTTGTCTCTACGAGCTATTAGTTGTTCTGCTATGAGCCTTGTTAGTTCGTTCTCTATGAGCTGTTAGTTAGTTCTTCTATGAGCCTGTTAGTTAGTTCTCTATGAGCTGTTAGTTAGTTCTCTATGAGCCTGTTAGTAGTTCTCTAAGCTGTTAGTGTTAGTTTTCCTCAATGATTGTTAGTAGTTCTCTATGAGTCTGTTAGTTAGTCTCAATGAGTCCTGTTAGTTAGTTCTCAATGACTGTTAGTTAGTTCTCTATGAGTTGTTCGTTATGTTGTTCTCTAATGATGCCTGCTTTAGTTAGTTCTCTATGAGCCTGTTAGTTTTGCTTCTCTAGAGCCTGTTAGTTAGTTCTCTATGAGTCTGTTAGTTAGTTATCTATGAGTCTGTTAGTTAGTATCTTGAATGTCTGTTAGTTTTTCTCTATGAGCCTGATTAGTTAGTTCTCTATGAGCCTGTTAGTTGGTCATGCTATGATGTCTGTTAGTTAGTTCTCTAGTGAGTATGTTAGTTAGTTCTCTATGAGTCCTGTTAGTTAGTTCTCTATGAGTTGTTAGTTAGTTATCTATGAGTCTGTTAGTTAGTTCTCAATGATGCTCTGTTGTTAGTTCTCTATGAGTCTGTTGAGTTAGTTCTCTTTGAGCCCTGTTAGTTAGTTATCTATGAGCCGTTAGTTCTCAATGAGCCTGTTAAAGTATGTTGTAATGGAGATTATGTATTGATCTGAATTACAGAACGGTGATAACCCTTAAACCCAGTTCACGAGACGAGACAGTTTTTATGCATTTAGAACAAATGCTGCTTGGTCTGAAATGCTAGACAGCAGAAACAGGTCTGGGACCAGGCTAGCTCAGTGAGCATGAGGCATACAGCATTTTGACATGTCAATATGACAACAGACTATATTACTCAACACAGAATGCTCAATACGGGATTAGGATATGGGATAGGGTGGTGGGGATAGGGTTACATGGAGAGAGGTGATACAGGGATAGGGGATAGGGGATAGGGTGATGGGGGATGAGGGATAGGGGGATAGAGGATAGGGATAGGGTGACAGGGAGATATGTGATCGGGGATAGGGGGATAGGAATAGGTGATATGGGAAATAGGGTGACAGGAGATAGGTGATAGGGGGATAGAGGTGATAGGGGATAGGGTGACAGGGATAATTGATCGGGGATAGGGGATAGGGAATAGGTGATATGGGAATAGGTGAAGGGAGTAGGTGATAGGGGGTAGGGTGATAGGGGATAGGGTGAAGGGATATATGTGATCGGGGATAAGGGTAGGATGATAGGTGATAGGGGGATAGGAATAGGGTGATGGGGGCATAGAGGGATAGGGGGATAGAGGATAGAGGGATGAGTGACATAGGAGATATGTGATCGGGGGATAGGGGGATAGGAATAGGGTGATATGGGAATAGGGTGACAGGAAGATAGGTGATAGGGGGTAGGTGATAGGGATAGGTGACAGGGATATATGTGATCGGGGATAGGGGGAATAGGGAATAGGGTGATGGGGGATAGAGGGATAGGGGATAGAGGATCAGAGGTAGGATAGAGGATGAGGGATGGTTGACAGGGAGATATTGATAGGGGAGGGTGATAGGGATAGGGTGATATGGAATAGGGTGACAGGGAGAATAGGTGATAGGGGGATAGGGTGATAGGGGATAGGGTGACAGGGATATATGTGATCGGGGGATAGGGGGATAGGGAATAGGGTGATATGGGAATAGGGTGATAGGTGATAGGGGATAGGGTGATAGGTGATAGGGTATTGGGTGATAAGGGATAGGGGGCTCTAGTCTCTCTGTGGCGAGGTGAGGTGAGGGGAAAGTTTGATCCTGTGCTCCTGATATTGACCCTGGCTACTGTAAATACCAGTCATGTCTCTGCATGGCTCTGCACAGCGTAACCTAGAGAAGACATGTGGGAACATTCACACACTGTTCTCTAATGACACAAGTCTCTGAGGTTCTGGTTTCAGATGAGATGTAGGTCTGTTTCTTAATTTTTTATTTTACCTTTATTTAAACAGGGAGTCACATTGAGATTAAAATCTCTTTTACAATAGAGCCCTGTACACATTACAATAAAAACAGAATATTAAAACAACATACACACGTGTATAAAACAATACAAATTCAGCACAATAAAAAATAAATAATAATAAATAAACATATTTAATAAAAATCAAACACATTCAACTACATAGAGGTCCTCAATCTATAGTGTACACTTCCTGAGTGACATCAGCACATGTGGCTGTCACGTCTGCTCCCACTCTTCCCCCCTGGCGCTCAAAGGCGCCAGGCTGCCCAGCATTACGCACTCCTGCCACCATCATTACGCACACCTGCCTTTCCCCCGTAACGCGCATCAGCGATTATTGGACTCACCTGGACTCAATCACCTCTGTCATTACCTTCCCTGTATCTGTCTGGTTCCCCGCTCTGTTCCCTACTTCAGCATTGATTGTCATATGTCCTTGTTTACCCGTGTGCCCGACGCTGTGCCTGGCTTGTTACCTGTTTGTCCCTGATTAAATGTTGACTCCCCGTCCCTGCTTCTCATCTCCGACGTCGGTCCTTCCACTAACTGCTGTGAACTTTGCAGATTGTTCCACAAATTTGAGGGCATAAAAACCAAAACACTGATTTTCCTAAATCTGTAGAGACTGGAGGGATCTCTAGTGTTATTATCCATTCCTGAGAACGGGTTTGGTAACTTATGATTCTTATCTTAATTTATGATGTTACATACAGAGGGAGTTTCTGTCAGATTGCTGTGTAAATAAATAAAATATAATTTTTCTTACAGACAGAGAGGTCCGTCCCACATTTATATACAGACTATAACGATGAGTCTTAAAACTGTCCGCTGTGATAAAACGTATTGCTGAATGGTAGACGGCGTCCAAGGGTTATAAAACAGAGGTTCTGCCGCAGGCATGTAAACAATATCACCACAATCCAATACAGGGAGAAGAGTTGTTTGAACAATCTTTCTCCTACTTTTAATACTAAAGCATGATTAATTTCTCCTATTTTTAATAGTAAAGCATGATTAATTTCTCCTATTTTTAATACTAAAGCATGATTAATTTCTCCTATTTTTAATACTAAAGCATGATTAATTTTGATATAAAAACAAAAACTATCTTGGATCTTAGCTTCTTAGTCAGATTTTTTTTTGCATCCGAAAGAGTTTCTTCCCATTGGGCACAAACTTATTGTGACGTGGAATCTACGTGGAAAATGTTTTTTTTTTAAAGGTGCAATTTCAAAATCACAGGATTATGTTCTCATTGTAACCAATTTTCAACATAGACAAACCTTGTATGAAATATGTTGCATTTGTACCTTTGAAACAACGTGTGATCTTCAACCTTATACCCACTATCAAAAAAAAAAAACAATAAGCTGGCCAGTACCTCTAAAGCTACCCATCCATGGTGTTAACCAAGCCCTGCTAGCTATGAAACGTATCACTGACTACTACCAATGTCCTATCTCTCAATAACGAAATATATTCCCTGTTGCTGTCATTGTCATTCCAACGGGAAGGTTTAACAGAGCTTATTAAATGTGACAATACTTTTTAAGTCATATACACGCTGTATTTTTCTCCTGGCTCCCGAGTGGCGCAGCGGTCTAAGCCAGTACATCTCAGTGCTAGAGGGATCACTACAGACCTCGGTTCGATTCCAGTCTATATCACAAACGGCCGTGATTGGGAGTCCCATAGGGCGGCGCACAATTGGCCCATCGTCGTCCGGGTTACGGTTTGGCCATGGTAGGCCGTCAGTGTAAATAAGAATTTGTTCTTAACTGACTTGCCTAGTTAAAAAAAATTTAAATAAAAATTATCAATGACACTATTTAGGACTATATAACATTTGTGAAGTCATCAATAGCTATTGTTTCAATTCAACCCAGGATTCAACTAAAAATAGACAATACATGTAGATAATACATATAGACAATACATAAACAAAATATCCGACATTGTATTCCCATTTGAACTTTCCTGTGCTTTTTAAAGGTTGAAAACGCAGTGATAACCAATCCACAAACTTCTGGCTGTCTTTTTTGAATGGGTGAATAAATGTTTGAAATGTCATTTGTCAACGTCTCAATAAAATATTAGCCACATTTCCACGTTGGAATGACGTGGTGTGTCCCGTGTGTTTCCTGTCTACATTGTCTCCTAAAACAGTATTTTAGCCAAGACAAACTCTAAATCTGTTTTAGGCTAAACATTTGACAGATATGTTGTTTTTTCTATCCTTAATATATTTAAAATCTTTTGACACCAATACAAAACCCTTATATGTAGGTGCTCGTATTTAGACACCATTTCCCAATTCAACATCAGAGTGACTTGAGCTTCCGTTTTCCAACTCAACATCAGATGACTGAGCTTCCGTTCCAACTCAACATCAGAGTGACTGAGCTTCCGTTCCAACTCAACATCAGAGTGACTGAGCTTCCGTTTCCAACTCAACATCAGAGTGACTGAGCTTTCCTTTCCAACTCAACATCAATGACTGAGCTTCCGTTCCAACTCAACATCAGAGTGACTGAGCTTCCGTTTCCAACTCAACATCAGAGTGACTGAGCTTCCTTTTCCAACTCAACATCAGAGTGACTGAGCTTCCGTTTCCAACTCAACATCAGAGTGACTGAGCTTCCGTTTCCAACTCAATATCAGAGTGACTGAGCTCCATTTCCAACTCAACATCAGAGTGACTGAGCTTCCGTTTCCAACTCAACATCAGAGTGACTGAGCTTCCGTTTCCAACCAACATCAGAGTGACTGAGCTTCCGTTTCCAACTCAATATCAGAGTACTGAGCTTCCATTCCAACTCAACATCAGAGTGACTGAGCTTCCGTTTCCAACTCAACATCAGAGTGACTTAGCTTTCATTTCCAACTCAACATCAGATGGACTGAGCTTCCGTTTCCAACTCAACATCAGAGTGACTGAGCTTCCGTTTCCAACTCAACATCAGATGACTGAGCTTCCATTTCCAACTCAACATCAGAGGACTGAGCTTCCGTTTCCAACTCAACATCAGATGACTGAGCTTTCCGTTTCCAACTCAACATCAGAGTGACTGAGCTTCCGTTTCCAATTCAACATCAGAGTGACTGAGCTTCCGTTTCCAACTCAACATCAGAGTGACTGAGCTTCCATTTCAATTCAACATCAGATGGACTGAACTTCCATTTCCAATTCAACATCAGAGTGACTGAGCTTCCATTTCCAATTCAACATCAGAGTGACTGAGCTTCCATTTCCAACTCAACATCAGAGTGACTGAGCTTCCGTTCCAATTCAACATCAGAGTGACTGAGCTTCCGTTTCCAACTCAACATCAGAGTGACTGAGCTTCCTTTCCAATTCAACATCAGAGTGACTGAACTTCCATTTCCAATTCAACATCAGAGTGACTGAGCTTCCATTTCCAATTCAACATCAGAGTGACTGAGCTTCCATTTCCAATTCAACATCAGAGTGACTGAGCTTCCTGATTTGCATATTACTGTGATGATTACTTAAGGCTAATTGCTCTGAGCCTTTTATGGTACGCGGTAATGTAAGCTGTGTTATTCATTTATATTCAGACTGTTTTGTTCATCAAATAACAAGTCTGAGATGAAAAATGTCTCTGTGAAATATATGATGGGGGGGCACACAGCTAGAGGAATCATCACACCCCCCCCCCCCCCACCCACACACACACACACACACACACACACACAGGTCGGTAGCGTGCTGTACATACATGCCCATGTTTCTGGCCTGTCCTTGGCTCAAGTTCTCCTCCGGACCCACAACCTTGAAGCTGTAAACACATCTTTACTTCGCCTCCCAAAACTTCTGGATGTGTCTCTCATGGTAAACCTCCTGAAGAGAGAGAGAGAGGGAGAGAGAGGGTGAGAGAGGGCGAAAGAGAAAGAGAGAAAGAACTTCTGTGAGTGTAATGTTTACTGTTCATTTTTATTGTTTATTTCACTTGTGTTTATTATCTACTTGACTTGCTTTGGCAATGTTACCATATGTTTCTCATGCCAATAAAGCCCTTCATTTGAGGAAAAAATGAATTGAGAGATAGAGACAGAGAGAGAAAGACAGACAGAGAGAGAGAGCGAGAGAGAGAGAGTGAGAGAGAGGGAAACAGAGAGAGCGAGAGAGATACATAGTTATTACTAATATTATATTTAAAAGACAGCTGAGAGAAAGGAGAGTACATGGTTGATGGATTAGGAGCTGTGTCTTGGACCATAATTGAGTCTATCCAGAGCCAAGATCCAGCTGCAGTTACTCACGTTGTTATGAACGAAGACGTTGAGTTTATCTTTGGGGTAGTCGAGGGTCACAAGTCTCTGGAAGAATTCAGAGAGGAAAGGAGTGGGCTGTTCGATGAACACTCCGACCATAACAGTTGGATACTCCTGTAAAAAAAAAAAAAATACATACTTTTATTAAACAAAAACTTAATTTACATTTACATTACATTTTAGTCATTTAGCAGACGCTCTTATCCAGAGCGACTTACAGTAGAGTGCATACATTTTATTACATTTTTTACATACTGAGACAAGGATATCCCTACTGGCCAAGANAGCAGACGCTCTTATCCAGAGCGACTTACAGTAGAGTGCATACATTTTATTACATTTTTTACATACTGAGACAAGGATATCCCTACTGGCCAAGAGCAGACGCTCTTATCCAGAGCGACTTACAGTTAATGACACGTTGCAGTTATGGAAAGATGTTTTGAATAACTCGTCCCTTTGGGGCCATACCTGAAAACATTAGTTTAAGTTCAAGGTTAAGTTTAAGCTTCAGCCAATAAGAATCATTGATGTAGTGTCACGTGATAGAACGCTACATTGTAGCTGGTCCCATCTGATAACCTGTCACACGTTAGCCCTATGCTAACCTCAGAACGTGGCAGTGATTACTTCCTGTAACAAATTCCTCTTTAGCCTATCAAAGATCTTAAAACGTTTTCTCCACAAACCAATGGGATTTCTTAAAATAGGTCAACTAAGCCACCAGAGGGAAACATGTAAACCTTGAATTTGGAGGTTGACCTATTTTAAGAAAAAGTTTAAGATCTTTGATAGGCTAATGAGGAATTTGTTACAGGAAGTAATCATTGCCCCCTAGTGAGGTTAGCATAGGGCTAACGTTTGCCAGGTTATCAGATGGGACCAGCTACAATGTAGCGTTCTATCACGTGACACTACATCAATGATTTTAATTGGCTGATGCTTAAACTTAACCTTGAACTTGAACTCTTGCTCCCGAGTGGCGCAAGGGTCAAAGGCACTGCATCGCAGTGCTAGAGGTGTCACTACAGACCCTGGTTCGATTCCAGGCTGTATCACAACGGGCTGTGATTGGGAGTCCCACAGGGTTTGGTCAGGGTAAGCTGTCGTTGTAAATAAGAATTTGTCCTTTAACTGACTTGCCTAGTTTATTAAAGGTTTAATAAAAAATCCTATTGGCTAGTATGACCTCATTACATCTTACATTAAGAACTAATGTCTCACCAACACTTTACCTCATCGCTCATGAACAGAAAACAAAATGCATTGTAAAAGTGAACAACACCTACCACAAACCATACACAACAACACAACAGTAACAAAGAGTGTAGATCCAAACAGCCCAGAATGTCTGGACAAAATGGAGTCATGAGACCAGTTCCCTCCCTGAAGAGACAGTAGACAGAGTTCTTTCCCATGACTCTCTCTGAGCCTCCAGCCCAAAACAGCTCTACAGGGCCGTGCCTTTCTCCTCTTGACCATGTTAAAGACCGAGCCTTTGTCAGCCGGCCTGGGATGAAAAGGGACCCGGTTGAAACCATCTAATTTGTGAGTTTCCGCGACGGCTCAGAGTTCCAGAACTTTCAAGCATGGAAGGGTCACCCAGGGATCAAGCCAGAGGTCCCTTAAATTGTGAAAGAGAGAGAGAGAGAGAGAGAGAGAGAGAGAGAGAGAGAGGATGCTGCAGAATCTCAGAGAAGTAGACAGGACCTCTGCCTACAGAGACAGCCTTCCAACATTAGCAGGTCAGCAGCAACAACGTGTCTGTGTGCTGGTAGCACCTAGGCCATCTCCCAAAACCACAGTATACATAGCAAGAGGACCGGCAATGACCCAGGCTGACCCGTATCCCTTAAACAGGCAAGACATACTCTCTCTCTCTCTCTCTCTCTCTCAATTCAATTCAATTCAATTCAAGGGGCTTTATTGGCATGGGAAACATGTGTTAACATTGCCAAAGCAAGTGAGGTAGATAATACACAAAAGTGAAATAAACAATACAAATTAACAGTAAACATTACACATACAGAAGTTTCAAAACAAGAAAGACATTACAAATGTCATATTATATATATACAGTGTTGTAACAATGTACAAATGGTTAAAGCACACAAGTTAATTTATTAAAAGTAGTACAGTTGTCATTTTATTTGTCTTCTTTGGCTTTTGGGAAATCATAATATAGTTTCAGGACCTAAAATTACTCACTCAGTTTTCCAGGTTGATGTGTGATGCTTCTTCAGGTTTTCTTCTGTTTTCCAGAGGATTTGCTGAAATATATAAGTTAATGTCCTTGGTAGATGTGAAACCCTTTCTTCAGGTGATTCCCGGTGTTAAATTGGCCATTTATGTCTCCGAAAATCTAGGTTTTGTAATGGGTGTTCTTGTGAGTTCTTATTTTTTTTTAGTAAGTTGAAGAGTTTATATGTTGTTGTTTATTCTGATTTGTGGTGTTCTGAGCATCCTGTATGCAGGTTTCCTGACACAAAAAAATCCACAGTTTATCTAACTCTAAAATTTATCTTTTTGTTTAAAAGAAAATGCTTTGAAAAAAATGCAGGTGAGCTCAATCTGATCTTGTTGACCCATCTCTCTCTCTCTCTCTCTCTCTCTCTCTCTCTCCTTCTCTCTCCTCTCTAATCTCTCTCTCTCTCTCTCTCTCTCTCTCTCTTTCTCTCTCTCTCTCTCTCTCTCGTCTCTCTCTCTCTCTCTCTCTCCTCTCTCTCTCTCTCTCTCTCGTCTCTCTCTCTCTCTCTCTCTCTCTCTCTCTTCTCTCTCTCTCTCTCTCTCTCTTCCTCTCTCTCTCTCTCTCTCTCTTCTCTCTCTCTCTCTCTCTCTCTCTCTCTCTCTCTCTCCTCTCTCTCTCTCTCTCTCTCTCTCTCTCTCCTCTCTCTCTCTCTCTCTCTCTCTCTTCATCTCTCTCTCTCTCCTCCCTCCTCCTCTCATACCTTTTCCTCACAAAACAGGCAGGACACAGCAGCCCAGTGTGTCCTTGGAACCACCACGCTTCTGTTGGAAGTTGAACTCTTGGATGCCTTTACCCCACAGCGTCCAGTAAGTCTGAATTCTCTCCCACTCAGACTAATAATAGTCCAGTAAGTCTGAATTCCCTCCCAATCAGACTAATATAGTCCAGTAAGTCTGAATTACCTCCACTCAGACTAATATAGTCCTGTAAGTCTGAATTCCCTCCACTCAGACTAATATAGTCCATGTAAGTGCTGAATTCCCTCCACTCAGACTAATATTCCCTGTAGAATGAACATTCCTCCACCAGAACTAATATAGTCCAGTAAGCCTGAATTCCCTCTCACTCAGACTATAATAGTCCTGTACGTCTGAATTCCCTCCACTCAGACTAATATAGTCCT
Organism: Salvelinus sp. IW2-2015; assembly: GCF_002910315.2. Taxonomy (NCBI): domain Eukaryota; kingdom Metazoa; phylum Chordata; class Actinopteri; order Salmoniformes; family Salmonidae; genus Salvelinus; species Salvelinus sp. IW2-2015. The sequence continues at coordinate 12,375 of NW_019943327.1, forward strand.
GTAAGTCTGAATTCCCTCCACTCTTAGAATAATATAGTCCAGTAAGCTCTGAATTCCCTCCACTCAGCACTAAATATAGTCCTGTAAGTCTGAATTCCCTCCACTCAGACTAATATAGTCCTGTAAGTCTGAATTCCTCCACTCAGACTAATATAGTTCCTAGTAAGTCTGAATTCCCTCCACTCAGACTAATATAGTCCAGTAAGTCTTGAATTCCCTCCACTCAACTAATAATAGTCCAGTAAGTCTGAATTCCCTCCACTCAGACTAATATAGTCCTGTAAGTCTGAATTCCCTCCACCTCAGACTAATATATCCGTAAAGTCTGAATTCCCTCCACTCAGACTAATATAGTCCAGTAAGTAGTGAATTCCTCCACTCAGACTATATAGTTCCAGTAAGTCTGAATTCCCTCCACTCAGACTAATATATTAGTCCAGTAAGTCTGAATCCCTTCCACTCTCAGACTTAATATAGTCCGTAAGTCTGAATTCCCTCCACTTCAGACTAATATAGTCCTGTAAGTCGAATTCCTCCACTCAGGACTAATATAGTCCTGTAAGTCTGAATTCCCTCCACTCAGACTAATATAGTCCTGTAAGCTGAATTCCCTCCACTCAGACTAATATATGTCCAGTAAGCGTCTGAATTTCCCTCCACTCAGACTAATATAGTCCAGTTAAAGTTGAATTCCCTCACTAGACTAATAGTCCTGTAATGAATTCCCTCCACTCAGACTAATATATTCCAAGTAAGTTGAGATTCCCTCCACTTAGTCACTAATATAGCCTGTACGTCTGAATTCCCTCCACCTCAGACTAATATAGTCCTGTAAGTCTGAATTCCCTCCACTCAGAATAATATAGTCCCAGTAAGTCTGAATTCCCTCCACTCAGACTAATATGTCCTGTAAGTCTGAAATTCCCTCCATCTCAGCTAATATAGCTCCTAGTAAGTCTGAATTCCCTCCACTCAGACTAATATAGTCCAGTAAGTCTGAATTCCCTCCACTCAGACTAATATAG
>NW_019943327.1:13424-25602 GCF_002910315.2 Salvelinus sp. IW2-2015
AATAAATAAGCATAAATATGGGTTGTATTTACAATGGTGTTTGTTCTTCACTGGTTGCCCTTTTCTTGTGGCAACAGGTCACAAATCTTGCTGCTGTGATGGCACACTGTGGAATTTCACCCAGTAGATATGGGAGTTTATCAAAATTGGATTTGTTTTCAAATTCTTTGTGGATCTGTGTAATCTGAGGGAAATATGTCTCTCTAATATGGTCATACATTGGGCAGGAGGTTAGGAAGTGCAGCTCAGTTTCCACCTCATTTGTGGGCAGTGAGCACATAGCCTGTCTTCTCTTGAGAGCCATGTCTGCCTACAGCGGCCTTTCTCAATAGCAAGGCTATGCTCACTGAGTCTGTACATAGTCAAAGCTTTCCTTAAGTTTGGGTCAGTCACAGTGGTCAGGTATTCTGCCACTGTGTACTCTCTGTTTAGCCAAATAGCATCTAGTTTGCTCTGTTTTTTTGTTAATTCTTTCCAATGGTCAAGTAATTATCTTTTGTTTTCTCATGATTTGGTTGGGTCTAATGTGCTCCGGGCTCTGTGGGGTGTGTTTGTGTTCTGAACAGAGCCCTAGGACCAGCTTGCTTAGGGGACTCTTCTCCAGGTTCATCTCTCTGTAGTTGATGGCTGTTATGGAAGGTTTTGGGAATCGCTTCCTTTAGGTGGTTGTAGAATTTAACGGCTCTTTTCTGGATTTTGATAATTAGTGGTATCGCCTAATTCTGCTCTGCATGCATTATTTGGTGTTCTACTTGTACACGGAGGATATTTTTGCAGAATTCTGCATGCAGAGTCTCAATTTGGTGTTTGTCCATTTTGTGAAAATCTTGGTTGGTGAGCGGACCCCAGACCTCACAACCATAAAGGGCAATGGCTCTATGACTGATTCAAGTATTTTTTAGCCAGATCCTAATTGGTATGTTGACATTTATGTTCCTTTTGATGGCATAGAATGCCCTTCTTGCCTTGTCTCTCAGATCGTTCACAGCTCTGTGGAAGCTACCTGTGTGCTGATTTAGGCCGAGGTATGTATAGTTTTTTGTGTGCTCTAGGCAACGGTGTCTAGATGGAATTTGTGTCCTGGCGACTGGACCTTTTTTGAACACCATTATTTTGGTCTACTGAGATTTACTGTCAGGGCCCAGGTCTGACAGAATCTGTGCAAAGATCTAGGTGCTGTTGTAGCCCTCCTTGGTTGTGACAGAAGCACCAGATCATCAGCAAACAGTAGACATTTGACTTCGATTCTAGTAGGGTGAGACCCGGGTGCTGCAGACTGGTTCTAATGCTCGCGCCAATTCATTGATATATATGTTGAAGAGGGTGGGGCGTTAAAGCTGCATCCTGTTCACCCAGACCCTGTGAGAAGAAATGGTGTGTCTTTTTGCCAATTTTAACCGCACACTTGTTGTTTTGTACATGGATTTATAATGTCGTATGTTTTACCCCAACACCCACTTTCCATCAATTTGTATAGCAGACCTCATGCCAAATTGAGTCGAAGGCTTTTTTGAAATCAACAAAGCATGAGAAGACTTTGCTTTGTTTTGGTTTGTTTGGTTGTTCAATTAGGGTGTGTAGGGTGAATACATGGTCTGTTGTACGGTAATTTGGTATAAAAGCAATTTGACATTTGCTCAGTACATTGTTTTCATTGAGGAAATGTTACGAGTCTGCTGTTAATGATAATGCAGAGTATTTCCCAAGGTACTGTTGACGCATATTCCACGGTAGTTATTGGGGTCAAATTTGTCTCCACTTTTGTGGATTGGGGTGTTCAGTCTTGGTTCCAAATATTGGGGAAGATGCAGAGCTAAGGACGATGTTAAAGAGTTTTTAATATAGCAATTGGATTTGTTGTCTGTATATTTGATCATTTCATTAAGGATACCATCACACCACAGCCTTTTTGGGTTGGAGGGTTTATTTTGTCCTGTAACTCATTCAAGAATTGGAGAATCCAGTGGGGTTCTGGTAGTCTTTAATATTGATTCTAGGATTTGTATTTGATCATGATATGTTTTTGCTCTTTATTCTTTGTTATAGAGCCAAAAAGATTGGAAAGTGGTTTTACCATACATTCTCATTTTGGATAGATAATTCTTCGTGTTGTTGGTTTTAGTTTTCCAATTTTCCCAGAATTGGTTAGAGTCTATGGATTCTTCAATTACATTGAGCTGATTTCTGACGTGCTGTCTCTCTTTTTCGTAGTGTATTTCTGTATTGTTTTAGTGATTCACCATAGTGAAGGCGTAGATCAGGTTTTCCGGGTCTCTATGTTTTTGTGGACAGGTTTCTCAATTTATTTCTTAGATTTTTGCATCTTATATCAACCATTTGTCATTGTGTTCATTTCTTCGGTTTTCTATTTGAGATTTTTAGATTTGATAGGGAAGCTGAGAGTTCAAAAATACTGTTAAATTTTCTATGCAAGTTTAACACCTTCACTATTGCAGTGGAACGTTTTACCAGGAAGTTTCTAAAAGGGATTGAATTTGCTGTTGCCTAATTGTTTTTTGGTAGGTTCCAAACTGCATTCCTTCCATCTATAGCATTTCTTAATGTTACTCAGTTCCTTTGGCTTTGATGCCTCATGATTGAGTATTGCTCTGTTCAAGTAGACTGTGATTTTTGCTGTGGTCTGATAGGGGTGTCAGTGGCTACTGTGAAGCGCTCTGAGAGACTCTGGGTTGAGGTCAGTGATAAAGTAGTCTACAGTGCTACTGCAAGAGATGAGCATAGGTGTACCTACCATAGGAGTCCCCCGAAGCCTACCATTCATATGTACATACCCAGCGTGCGACAGAGCTGCAGGAGTTGTGACCCTTTTTTGTTGGTTATGTTGTCATAGTTGTGCCTAGGTGGGCATAATGGGGAGGGAATGCTGTCACCTCCAGGTAGGTGTTTGTCCCCTGTGTGCTGAGGGTGTCAGGTTCCTGTCCAGTTCTGGCATTTAGGTCGCCACAGACTAATACATGTCCTGGCCGCTGGAAATGATTGATTCCCCTCCAGGATGGAGAAGCTGTCTTCATTAAAGTATGGGATTCTAGTGGGGATATAGGTAGCACACAGGAGGACATTTCTTCTTTTAAGATAATTTCCTTTTGAATTTCTAGCCAAATGTAAAATGTTCCTGTTTTTGATTAATTTAATGAGTGAGTTAGGTCTGCTCTATACCAAATTAGCATTCCCTGAGTCCTTCCTGTTCACACCTGGTAGTTTGGTGGATGGGAACCAGCTCTCTGTAACCTAGAGGGCAACCAGTGGGTCCGTCTCCTCTATACATGTTTCTTGCAGGATGAAATGTCTGCATAACCGATTTCTTTGGTGAAAGTCCGGGTTCCTGCTCTTTAGGCCAAAGGCAGATGACTCAGACCTTGATATTCCAGGATAGATATAAGTGAAGCTTTTTGTCATAAAGTGTCCAATGTTGTTGGTCGGGTTTGCCTCAGGCCAGTAAGTGTGAGCAGAGCCTGCTGAGCATCTGGTACATGCCGTTGCTTGGGCGAGTGTAAGAGTGGGGGTTGGGCCTGTTTGCCCGCTCACTACTGGGCGATGTGTGACTTCCATGTTGATGCCTCTTTGCGGGGGTGGGTGCATGGTGGTGCAGGAGTGGCATGGGTCTGATCTGAGGGGGCCTAAATTGGGTGTGGGCATGGTTGATGTGGGGGGGTTGTAGGTCCAGGGGCGGGTCCTGGAGCTTGGAGGGTGTCTCGCTGGTCTGGGTGGGGTCTATTGATCTGTTGCTCCTGTGTGAAGTGTTGGGGCTTCGTTTGAGACGAGGTCCTTTAGAGTCCGGCAAAGGTGGGCACTGCTGCCTTGTAGAGGTGGACCTGTCATAGAGGCTTTCAAGCCAGGGTGGAGTGGTGGGCCAGAAAAACATTTTGGTTTTGAGGCACAGTCACGGGAAATGCTTGCGTTTACCGCTGTATTGTAAGCAGGGTGGAAGTCTTTTCGTGGTAGCAGGGTGGAGATGACCACTTGTGCGTTGGGAAAGTAGAAGAAGCTTTTTTCAATCACTCCCTGTCAGTGCTGTGCCACCCTTTCCTGCTGTGCTCTCAGGTCGTTTGTGCCTGTGTGTATTATTATGTGGCTAGGTGAGCCTACTTTGTCCCAGACAGAAGGTCTAGGGCCGGCTGGTGTTTGGACACCAGAGTTTAGACACACTGTGTTTGGGAAAAAGTTTTTTTCTTCTATATATTCCCATTTGAGTCCGATAAGAAGGACAATCTGTGTCTTGTGTTTGTCCTCTTGGTGTGGGGGGGTTGTCAGGAGGGCTATCAGGTGGCTGACAGGGGGGTGCTCAGAGGGGGTGAGAGCTGCTGGGCTTGGGTTTTTCTTTTGTCTGTTCTTTCATGTCGTTTCTTATGGTAGGTCTGTGTGGACTGTTCTGCTGTGGTGTCGAGACTTGCTGGGCTGAGGTGGGCTGTTCTGCTGGCGTCTCTGTGGGATGGCCACCTCCCTATGGGTTGTTCTCTGTCACATGCCATCCCCTCAACACTCTCCTCCAGCAGTCTGATCCTCTCCTCCATCCCTTCTCCCTCTCCTCCTGTAGTCTGATCCTCTCCTCCATCCCCTTCTCCCTCCCTCTCCTGTAGTCTGATCCTCTCCTCCATTCCCCTCTCCCTCTCCTCCTGCTGTATCCTCTCCTCTAGTGCTCTCGTTCTTCTCTCTCCTGCTCTTCTCCTGTTGATGTTGTCTCACCACTGTCCATAGTGCACAGATATGTCTTTCTCCACCTCCAGCTCTCCAGGTCTGGTTAAGGTGTTGTTGTGCTGGACTGTTGTCTGGGTCTGTGCTGACTGGAGTGTGATACCTGCTGTTCAGGCTCCACCTGCTCCTCCAGCTGGTGAATTTATCCTTCATTTCAATGAGGGAGAAGTACTCTGTACTGGAGGTTGACGTCTGCTGAGGGTTGCTCGTCTGTGGGGTTATTATGGTGAAGAGGTTTGGTCTGACCCACTGTGGGGTATCTTTATCAAGGAGAGCTTCTCCTGCTGCTAATTCTTTGATAGGTGAAAGTCCAGCTGAAACTGTTTGTGGTTGCCCCTGTACCAATATCATGTTCCAGACTTATAGAGATTTATATTAGCTGACTCCTCGTTCCTCATGTCAAGAATCCTGAGTTCCACCCCTCGTTAACCCCCCTCTCTTAACAGAGGGGTAGTGTGCCTATATAGCACATGTTGCCATGCCTGGGGATGGTTTGTGTGGAAGATCAAGGTTGCTGATGTTCCCATTTTGTAATAGTCAGCAAAAAGTGGTCTCTTGATTTCCATAAGGAGCTTCATTTGTGTGATCTTTCTTGTCTTGTCATTTTTACATGCAACAGTACTGTATTTTAATTACCTCTGAACAGCAGGAGGGAGCTTCTAAGGCCTCTTCCATTTGTGGTTGGGAGACTATTCGACTTCTCCTGCATTGTTGGGCTAATGGGCTTTGACACCTCTCACTTGACACTAAGTGCTAGTTGAAGCTGTATCAAGCTTGGCAGAATTATGAATATAGTCCAGTAAGTCTGAATTCCCTCCACTCAGACTAATATAGTCCTGTAAGTCTGAATTCCCTCCACTCAGACTAATATAGTCCAGTAAGTCAGTAAATCAAGTCTTTTTCTGAATCGCACAGCAGTGAGAAATGTCTGTGACTCTCATCTCACCCTCAGCTACCAATAAATACCCTGCCCAGATGAGAGGCAGGCTTTCTGAGGACTTGTCCGTTCCTTGTATTTAGTGGTAGTCTGGTAGAAGAGGGTTCATTGAGGACATCTTCCAGACATTCTCACAAAGATGTCTTTTATACAGCGTGGTTGGCTTGTATTGAGTTAGCTCCAGATACAGTTAAATATAGAGAATCCATCCCATTCATATACCTCACAGTTAAGTCTCTGCATGCAAAAAGAGCCTCTCTGGAGACATCAGAATTCAGTATACACTTCCGGTCAACATTTTTACTTTTACCTACTCATTCAAGGGTTTTTCTTTATTTTTACTATTTTCTACATTGTAGAATAATAGTGAAGACATCAAAACTATGAAATAACACATATGGAATCATGTTGTAACCAAAAACGTGTTAAACAAATCAAAATATATTTTATATTTGAAATTATTCAAATAGCCACCCTTTGCCTTGATGACACATTTGCACACTCTTGGCATTCTCTCAACCAGCTTCACCTGGAATGCTTTTCCAACAGTCTTGAAGGAGTTCCGACATATGCTGAGCACTTGTTGGCTGCTTACCCTTCACTCTGCAGTCCAACTCATCCCAAACCATCTCAGTTGGGTTGAGGTCGGGTGATTGTGGAAGCCAGGTTATCTGATGCAGCACTCCATCACTCTCCTTCATGGTCAAAATCCCTTACACAGCCTGGAGATGTGTTGGGTCATTGTACTGTTGAAAAACAAATGATAGTCCCACTAAGCCCAAACCAGATGGGATGGTGTATCGCTGCAGAATGGTCTGGTAGCCATGCTGGTTAAGTGTCCCTTGAATTCTCCTCCATGCTTCACAGTGGGAACCACACATGCAGAGATCATCCGTTCACCTACTCTGCGTTTCACAAAGACATGGCTGTTGGAACCAAAAATCTCACATTTGGACTCCAGACCAAAGGACAGTTTTCCACCGGTCTAATGTCCATTGCTCGTGTTTCTTGATCCAAGCAAGTCTCTTCTTCTTATTGGTGTCCTTTACTGGTGGTTTCTTTGCAGCAATTCGACCATGAAGGCCTAATTCACGCAGTCTCCTCTGAACAGTTGATGTTGAGATGTGTCTGTTACTTGAACTCTGTGAAGTATTTATTTGGGCTGCAAGTTCTGAGGCTGGTAACTGTAATGAACTTATCCTCTGCAACAGATGTAACTCTGGGTCTTCCATTCCTGTGGAAGTCCTCATGAGAGCCAGTTTCATCATAGCACTTGATGGTTTTTGGGACTGCACTGCAAAGATCTTGAAATGTTCCGTACTGACTAACCTTCATATCTTAAAGTTTATGATGGACTGTCGTTTCTCTTTGCTTATTTGCGCTCTTCTTGCCATAATATGGACTTGGTCTTTTACCAAATAGGGCTATCTTCTGTATACCACCCCTACCTTGTCACAACACAACTGATTGGCTAAACGCATTAAGAAGGAACAATATTCCATACATGAACTTTTAAGAAGGCACACCGATAAATGAAATGCATTCCAGGTGACTACCTCATGAAGCTGGTTGAGAGAATGCTATCATCAAGGCAAAGGGTGGCTATTTGAACAATCTCAAATGTCAAATATATTTGTATTTTTTTTAACACTTTTTTGGTTACTACATGATTCCATATGTGTTATTTCATAGTTTTGATGTCTTCACTATTATTCTACAATCTAGAAAAAAACCTTGAATGAGTAGGTGTTCTTAAACTTTTGTCCGGTAGTGTACGTTGTAGGGTAAGTGCGGTGGTAAGATCTGTACTTGAGCCAGTGGAGGCTACTGAGGGGAGGACGGCTCATAGTAAAGACTGGAATGGAGTCAATGGAATGGTATCAACCACATTGGAAACCACATGAATGGTAACATTCCATTGACTCTATTCCAGCCATTACTATGAACCGTCCTCCCCTCAGCAGCCTCCATTGACCTGATGATATATTCTGCTTTACCATCCAGGCTTCTAAACATTCCACATGTATTTGTTTCTATCCTCGAAAGACCTTAAAAATAGAGTGACGGACAGGTGGACGGACAGACAAATTCTAACAAACAGTTCTTACTCCTGTCACTGATATGTCTATAGAGACAGTTACTCCTGTCACTGATATGTCTATAGAGACAGTTACTCCTGTCACTGATATGTCCACCTCTTTCAAGCGTTACTTTTGATATAGCGTTCACTCCGTTTACTGTCTGAACACTAGAACTATTTTTGTACATGTCTCTCCTCCAGCCATCTCTTTCCACAAGGTCCATTCTGCGCTCTTCTGTTCTGGGACTTGATTCCTTCCACTCTCACACCAAAAGAGTCATCTCCTCGGATCGACACGAACGCGCGTCTCCTCCTGAGTCTCTTCCCGGCTCTCTCATGTCACGGCTTTGCCGCCCTCACCTGGTCCCATGGGCTACTACTTCGTCGTTACTACTTTCCTGTTGTATTCACGTCATTTGCAACATGGTAACCTCTCCTCTTCAGGTGTTTGGAAATTCGCTTTCGCTCCCAAGGAACTGAAAGCCAGACCTTGTCGGAGGTTCCTACCTTTTTTCTGAGGTCCTCTGCTTGATCTGTTATTTTCCCACTGATGTCACACAAAGAGCGCACTGAGTTTGAAGGTAGGCCCTGAATACATTCACAGTCTACCTCCAACTTGACTCAAATTATGTCAATTTAGCCTAATCAGAAGCTTTCTAAAGCCATGAACATCATTTCTGGCAATCCTTCCAAGCCTCTGTTTAAAGCACGTCAACTGAGTTTATGTAACTCTGACCCACTGCAATCGTGATACAGTGAATTATCTAAGTGAAGATCAATGCTGCTTCTGTAACAAATTGTTGGAAAAATCACGTTGTGTCATGCAACAAATGTATCGGTGCTTCCGTAACCGACCTTGCCAAAACTACGTTTGTTAACAAGAAATTGTGAGTGGTTCTGAAAAAACTAGCTTTTAATGACTCTCCAACCTAAGCGTTTAATCGTAAACGCCATTCTGACCTTCCCACTGTATGGGTATCCAGACAGAAACATGAAGAAATAGGCCAACAGTAACATTTTCGCATTCAGAGCAATAAAGATATCTGAATCGTTTTATCTGAGCAACCAGAAACCGTTCAATCAATAATAAATTCAAGCCAATACTTTTTAAAAATTTAAATACTAATACATATGGAAAAGTTGTGCTGGACTTGTAGATCCACAAGGACCAATCAATCATATCTTATAGCGTGCTTCAGGAGTATTTATCTGGTCAACATATATTACGTGTTTTAAATGTCTGCTTATGTAACTAGTGTGTTATATTGTTAGAAATGTGATCGTATTAAAATTGTATTTTTACTGGTTTAAGCGACTTCTGAAAGTTAGTCCAAATGAAGACTTAAAGAAATCAAATCAAATTATCCTCCTCTCTCCTCTCCACCTTCCCTCCCTCGTCTCCTCCTTCTTCCTCTCCTCTCTCCTCTCCCTCCTCCTCTCCTCGTCCTCCTCTCTCTTCCTCTTCCTCCCCCCTCCTCCTCTCTCTCCTCCTCTTCCTCCTCCCCCTCCTACTACTGAAGGAGGAGTGATTACTAGAAACTAATAGTTTCCCATTTTATGTGTGGAATGACATGACGCTAGTAGAGGACACACTATTTTTGTGTAACTCCAAAATGCGGTAAAAATTCTACAAAGATCCCAGAAAAAAAGGAACCTTGTGGCAATTTTCAGGTAATATATCAACCCAAATGTTTACATCCCAGACAAATGATCTAGCAAACAAGCAAGATAGATAGATAACGAGTCCATGAATGTTTCATGTGTTTCGACCTGTCCCAACTGTTGGTTTTTGCTATTTTAACCCTGCGTGTCATCATCTGTCTGGATCATGTCTGGTTCGTGCTCTGTGTGGATCGTACAAAACAAACCATGCTTGATGCCCGTGGTACACAAAACATGTAACCTCCTCCCCAGTTCAACCAATAACAGGCGATGTGCCCTGTGCTCGTCCTGTAGACCCTTACTAAACAAACAGCACTCTAGGTAGAGGAAGCTGGGAGCTGCTGTGGTAGAGGAAAATGGTTTTGGGTTTTCACTGAGCTTCACAATTAAAGGGTGTCACTGCTCAACCGCGCCATCTTTTAGTGGCTTGTCATAAGGGCTTGTACATCATCACGCCGGGGTAAAGTTACTCGCGGTCAGCCTAGATTGTTTATTACACTCAAAATTCCCAAAAAGGCCGAGGTCATGGCCACATGGTCTGGAACAGACATATCTCAGTGGCAGGAGGTAACTGTCTCTCATAGACTATACTCAGTGACCAGGAGTAATGTCTTATAGACGATATCACTGAACAGGAGTAAACTGTCTCTTATAGACATGATCAGTGAAGGAGTCAACATGTCTCGCATAGACATATCATGGCAGGTCACGTACTGTCCTTATAGACAATATCCGTCGGACAGAACGTCTATCAATCCAGAGGCATGTCCCGTCTATAGCACCCATATCAGCTGCCCAGGAGTAACCTCGTCTTCTCACACATACTCGACAATAATCGTTTGGACATCCTCGGACGTAATGTCTCTCATTGACATATCCCCACGTGGACAGGTATGTAACTGGTCTCTATAGATCAATATCAGTGGCCAGGAGTAGAACTGTCCTATAGACTATACATGCAGTGGAAGTGAGTAACTGTCCTCTATAGACACTATCTAGCTCCGGAGTACCTTCTTAAGCATGTGAAGAGTAAACTCGTCCTCTGATAGACATATCAGTCGAGCAGGGAGTCCTGTTCTCGGATATATCGATCAGTACGTTCAACTATGACATATCTGCGAGTATAACTTGTCTTCTATTACGCTACTATCAGTCACAGGCGTCCTGTCTACACACTCTTCGAGCACTCCCACGTAACTGTCTCTTATACAGACCATACCTCCAGCTGCGATCTCGATTAACTGTCTCGTTCAGCCTACACATCCACTGCACCCAGCGCAGTAACTCAGCTCTTATTAGACATAATCAAGTTGTACATGAGTAAGACTGTCTCTTTAGAACATATCAGTGTAGCATAGTAAACTCGTCTCTATAGACCTAATCAGTGACAGGAGAATAGAACTGTCTCTATATACTAGATCGTCAGATTGTCCTATGCGATACCGGACGACGAGTACACTGTCTCTTATATTCTTATCAGCTGGACAGGACGCAGTACTGTCTCTATGAGACTATCAGTGACACGGAGTAACACCTGTCTCTATACCACATATCAGTGAAGGAAGTAACTCGTCGTCTATATGACATATAGTGACAGGAGTACACTGTCTCTATACGACTATAACCTGACGAGGAGTAAACTGTCTCTATAGACAAATCACTGTACCAGGAGCAACGTACTGTCTCCTACAGACATATCAAGTGAACAAGGGATCCATAACTGTCTCTGTTAGACATATCATGTGAGTCTAATTGCTTATAGACAATCAGCGTGAAGGTAACCTCTGTCCTCTTACTACGACATATCACTGACAAGTACTGTCTCTATAGACATAATCATGACAAGGAAGTACATCTGTCTCTATAGCATCACATCAAGTACAGCTAGTCAAGAATCTGTCTCCTTTAGACAGTACCTCTAGCTATGACATGAATAAACGATTTCTCCACTGAACTGATTTGACTCAGTTTGAACAGAGTGCAAACCCCAACGACACTACTATCTACCAGAGGACAATCATCAAATAACATCGTCGGGCAGCGTACACATGCGTATACGAATACCATACAAGAGTAAACTCCCAGAGGACATATAGTGACAGGAGTAAACTGTCTCTATAGCCATATAGTTACAGGAGTCAGAACTGTCTCTTTAGACATATCAGGCATAGGAGTAAAACTGTCTCTATAATGATATCAGTGACAGGAGTATAACGTCTCAATAGACATATCACTGACAGGAGTAACTGTCTCATAGACATATCTGCGCAGGAGTAACTGTCTCTATAGACATATCAGTGACAGGAGTAACTGTCTCTATAGACATATCATGACAGGAGTAACTGTCTCTATAGACATATCAGTGACAGGAGTAACTGTCTCTATAGACATATCAGTGACAGGAGTAACTGTCTCTATAGACATATCAGTGACAGGAGTAACTGTCTCTATAGACATATCTGACAGGAGTATACTGTCTCTATAGACATATCAGTGACAGGAGTAACTGTCTCTCTAGACATCATGACAGGAGTAACTGTCTTATAGAACTATCAGTGACAGGAGTAACTGTCTCTATAGACATATCAGTGACAGGAGTAACTGTCTCTTATAGACATATCAGTGACAGGAGTAACTGTCTCTATAGACTATCAGTGACAGGAGTAAACTGTCTTCTCTATAGACATATCAGTGACAGGAGTAACTGCTCTCTACATGACATACTTCATGACACGTGAGTAACTGTCTCTATAAGACATATCAGTGACAGAGGTAACTGTCTCTAA
>NW_019943327.1:25627-41493 GCF_002910315.2 Salvelinus sp. IW2-2015
GGCATGGAGTAACTCGTCCTCATCACATATCAGCTGCAGGGAGTACACTGTCCTCTATAGACATATTCATGACAGAGTAACTGTCTCATAGACATATTCAGTGACAGGAGTAACTGTCTCTATAGACATATCAGTGACAGAGAGAACTGTCTCTATAGACATATCAGTGACAGGAGTACTGTCTTATAGACATATCAGTGACAGGAGTAACTGTCTCTATAGACATATCGTGACAGGAGTAACTGTCTCTATAGACATATCAGTGACAGAGTAACTGTCTCTATAGACATATCAGTGGCAGGAGTAACTGTCTCTATTAGAATATCATGACAGGAGTAACTGTCTCTATAGACATATCCTGACAGGAGTAACTGTCTCTATTAGACATATCAGTGACAGGAGTAACTGTCTCTTATAGAACATATCAGTGACAGGAGTAAACTGTCTCTATAGACATATCAGTGACAGGAGTAACTGTCTCTATAGACATATCACTGACAGGAGTAACTGTCTCTATAGACATATCAGTGACAGGAGTAAGAACTGTCTTCTATAGACATATCAGTGACAGGAGAACTGTCTCTATAGACATATCAGTGACGAGGATAACTTCTCTGCATAGACATATCAGTGACAGAGTAAGTGTCTCTATAAGACATATCAGTACAGGGAGTAAGAACTGTCTCTAATCAGTAGACTGCTACTATCGTTGTGTGTCGTGTCTGTCTTCCTCCCCTCTTTCGTTCCATTTTTACACTTCCGTTTCAGGGATATAAACGTAGACATTTGGAATTTTAGAAGCTTTGGATGGTAACGAATACATCATCAAGCACATTGGTGATCTGAAACCCCCGCTACACTGCTGTCTCCAGAGAGTCTCTATTCCTTCTCACTTACCGTGTGAGGTCTATTGAAGGGATGTATTCACTCTGTTTCACTGTGTCTGCGCTAACTCAACACAAAACCAACCCAGCGTGTAAAAGACCTTCTTTGGGAAAATTCGTAGAAGACTTCTACAAGACCATCCGCTACCCTTCTACTACATTGACATATGATGAATGGTCAATCCCTCAGAAAGTTCCTGGCCTCTCAATCTGCTTGACTCTGGCAGGGTATTGGAGCTGAAGGGTAAACGGTTAATATTTCACACTGCTGTGCTATTGCAGAGCGCATATTATGGACCGTACCTGAGGTTGTGATAGGTCAGAGAAAGACATTACTGACTCTGGGACCTTATGGAGGTCAGAGGTCCAATTTCCCACAGTTTCAACAGGTGGTTAAGAAATTGTTCCGCTGGTCTGTGAGTGGTGGAGAGAAGAGAGAAGCCCTGGCGTTGTGAGGGATAGGGTGAGCTCTCAGTTCCACTTGGCCTGTCCCCGGCGCCTCCTTGCTCTATGCGTATACTGTGTTTAGGACAGGGCTAGTCCTACGCGCACAAAGACACTTGTGTTGCTGAACTCTAACGTTTTGGACGGCTTGTCTCTTGTAGGCGGAGTCTTTGTCCTGCTTTCTCGAGACTCTGCAGCATCTTCCCTTCTTTCTTTACCTTTTCTTTCTTATTTTCTTTCTGTCCTAACAATTTAAGGCGCCTTTGCTGGTCACTGTGTCACTTCCTCCTTGGAAGTTCTGAACTCATTAGTCATCACGGGAACTCGCAAATTAATTTTTTTCATGCCTGCCGTGCTGCCAAGCCTGGTCTTTGCCTGGTCAAGAGGGGGGGGGGGGTGGAGGGCCTGTAGAACGCTGTGGTGGACTGAGAATCAGAGAGTCATGGGACACAACTCTCTCATCTTCTACGTCTCTTCTCGGGAGGGACAGCTCTTCAACCTCTTCAGAGAGGGACAAGCATACTTACTATGCAGCTTAACCCAACAGTGCAGTCAAGAAGAGTTAGAAAACTTTACCAAATCATAAGTAAATTATAAAAGTAACCAATAACGAGCTATATAAGGGGTACTGGCTGAGTCAGGTGTGTGAGGGTAAGGTTAGTTGAGGTCAATTTGTTACATATAGGTAGAGCGAGGTAAAGTTTGACTATAGCATAGATACATTAATAGAGGTAGCAGCAGTGTACAAAACAAATGGAGGGTCAATGTAAATTGTCCGTGGCACATTTGAATTAATTCTACGCGGTCTATGGCTTGGGGGTAGAAGCTGTTAAAGAACCTTTTGTGTCCTAGGACTTGGCGCTCCGGTACCGCTCGCGTGGTGTAGCAGAGAGAACCATTTATAACTTGGGTGACTGAAGTCTCTGAGATTTTATGGCCTTTCCTCTGACACCCCTAGTCATATTAAGTCCTGGATGGCAAGAGCTGGCCCAGTGATGTACTGGGCTGTACTCACTTACCCTCTGTAGCGCTTACGGTCCAGTGCCGAGCATTACCAACCAGGCAGTGATGGCAAAGCGGTCAGGATGTCTCTTCGGTGGTGCGCTGTAGAATTTTAGAGGATCTGGGGACCCATGCCAATCTTTTCAGTGTCTTCAGGGAGGTCCACACAAACATGTTTCATTGAGTCGACAGACATAAACTGCCCTTCTCTGTGTTAGTGTAGATTCTAGTTTGATTGTACGTGTTGCAGGTGTTTGTTGACATCATTTTTTCTGTTTATGATTAATGAATGTAAAGTGTTTCGTAAAGGGTGAGAATAATGTTAGTGAATAAAATACCTTTTGATGAATTATTGAAAAAGCGGGACACCTTTATGATATGCTCTACAACATTGTTAACAACCTTTCTGAGTCGAGATCACCTCCGGGTCAAAAAGTCAAGTGAGATCTACTGCTAGATGTTGATTTACATTTAACTCAGACAAGAAGTTCCGTAGGAATGAACGTTTGGCAGTTGGCCTAGTACATTATCACAGCATATTGGCTATATGGATTGGCTGACAATATTGTATAAGTCAAGACCATTTATTATATTTCAAAACTCCAGCAATTGATAACAATAATCTCAGTTGTTTTAAGCATTGTGGGCACTGTGGTTCCTCTCCTTTGATTTTGAATGATTAAATAATTAGCTGTTTTTTTACTTGGGCTGATGTACCGTGCATCTGATGGTCAACGAGGGTCAAATCACCAGTCAGTGGTCTTCTGGTCGGAAAGTCTTTCGTCAAGTTTTCGTCGAAAAAGTCGATTTTTCCAACGCTCTCACGGTCCCTTGCTCTTCCTTTCCTTTCTCCGGTGAGACGTGACAAGGAGAGGGGCAGGTCTTCACCGATGGTCGAAACTGAGTCGCACCGCATCTGCCTCACGACACAAATCATTGTTGTTCCAATGACCAGAGAAAAGGGAAATAATTCCTTAAATTAAAATGCACGACGAGCCGCTATAAATATAAAACTCAGGGCTGTCGGATACTTGGTTAACTGATTCATTGAGACTGCCGCCACCGAGCGGAAGGTAGGAAAAGCTCGTTTTGTATTATGTTGATAAAAACATTTGAGACGGGCCTGAATAGAAAACTTCAACATTAACTTAAAACAGACAGCTCTTTGCTGTATTGTTGACAGTCTCTCGGTGGTCATGTTTAAAGTTAATTTAAAATTACGTAGCGTAACTAGCCTTATTAAACTGCTGTGGCCGGGTCATGGAAGCTCTGTAGCCACGGTGGATTTGAGCTATCCGAGTCTGTAGCGTCAGTCAGGTTGCCTCGGATATTGTCAGATTTGCCGGTCCCACGTGTAAGGTGTGAGTTTGACTCATGGCGATGATATGTCTATAGAGACAGTTACTCCTGTCACTGATATGTCTATAGAGACAGTTACTCCTGCCACTGATATGTCTGTTCAGACATTGCCTGCCTCGGCTGAATTTTGTGTGAATAACAATCTGCTGACCGCAGTAATTTACCCCGGGTGGATACAAGCCCTACTGAGCAAGCCACTAAAAGATGGCCGGTTGACAGTGACACCCCTTTAAGTGAAGCTCAGTGAAAACCCAAAAGCCATTTCCTCTACCACAGCAGCTCCATGCTTCCTCTACCTAGAGTGCTTTTTTAGTAAGGGTCTACAGGGACACAGGGCACATCGCCTGTTATTGTTGAACTGGGAGGGTTACATGTTGTGTACACCGGGCACAAGCATGTTGATTTTGTACATCCACACCAGACACGAACCAGACATGATCCAGACACGATCCAGACACGCAGGTTAAAAATAGCAAAACCAACATTTGGGGACAGGTCGAAACACATGAAACATTCATGGACATTTATCTATCTATCTTGCTGTTGCTAGCTCATTTGTCCTGGGATGTAAACATTGGGTTGATATTTTACCTGAAATGCACAAGGTCCTTTTTTTCTGGATCTTTGTAGAATTTTTACCCATTTTGAGTTACACAAAATAGTGTGTCCTCTACTACGTCATGTCATCCACACATAAAATGGGAAACTATTAGTTTCTAGTAATCACTCCTCCTTCAGTAGTAGGAGGGGGAGGAGGAAGAGGAGGAGAGAGGAGGAGGAGGGGGAGGAAGAGGAAGAGAGAGGAAGAGAGAGGAGGAGAGAGGAGGAGAGAGGAGAGGAGAAGGAGGAGAGAGGAGGAGGGGAGGTGGAGGAGGAGAGAGGAGGATATTTGATTTGGATTTCTTTAAGTCCTCATTTGGACTAATCTTTCAAGAGTCCTTAAACAGTAAAATACAATTTATAATACGATCACATTTTCACATATAACACACTGTTACAAACAGACATAAAACACTAATATATTGACCAGATAAATACTCTAACAGTCTATAAATATATATTGGTTCTTCATCTACCATAGTCCAGCACAACTTTCCTATGTATTATATTTAAATGTTTTAAAAGTATTGCTTGAATTTTTATTTTGAACGGTTTCTGGTTTGCTCAGATAAACGATTCAATATCTTTATTGCTCTGAATCGAAATGTTATTTGGCCTATTTCTCATTTCTGTCTGGATAACCCATACAGTTGAAGTCAGAAGTTTACATAAACTTAGGTTGGAGTCATTAAAACTAGTTTTTCAACCACTCCACAAATTTCTTGTTAACAAACTATAGTTTTGGCAAGTCGGTTAGGACACCTACTTTGTGCATGACACAAGTGATTTTTCCAACAATTGTTTACAGACAGATTATTTCACTTATAATTCACTGTATCACAATTCCAGTGGGTCAGAAGTTTACATAAACTCAGTTGACTGTGCCTTTAAACAGCTTGGAAAATTCCAGAAAATGATGTCATGGCTTTAGAAGCTTCTGATAGGCTAATTGACATAATTTGAGTCAATTGGAGGTGTACCCTGTGGATGTATTCAGGCCTACCTTCAAACTCAGTGCCTCTTTGCTTGACATCATGGGAAAATCAAAAAGAAATCAGCCAAGACCTCAGAAAAAAATGGTAGACCTCCACAAGTCTGGTTCATCCTTGGGAGCAATTTCCAAACACCTGAAGGTACCATGTTCATCTGTACAAACAATAGTACACAAGTATAAACACCATGGGACCATGCAGCCGTCATACCGCTCAGGAAGGAGACGCGTTCTGTCTCCAAGAGATGAACGTACTTTGGTGTGAAAAGTGCAAATCAATCCCAGAACAACAGCAAAGGACCTTGTGAAGATGCTGGAGGAAACATGTACAAAAATATCTATATTCACAGTAAAACGAGTCCTATATCGACATAACCTGAAAGGCCGCTCAGCAAGGATGAAGCCTGCTCCAAAACTGCCATAAAAAGCCAGACTACAGTTTGCAACTGCACATGGGGACAAAGATCGTACTTTTTGGAGAAATGTCCTCTGGTCTGATGAAGCAAAAATAGAACTGTTTGGCCATAACGACCATCATTATGTTTGGAAGAAAAAGGAGGAAGCTTGCAAGCCAAAGGCAACCATCCCAACCGTGAAGCACGGGGGTGGCAGCATCATGTTGTGGGGGTGCTTTGCTGCAGGACGGTCTGGTGCACTTCACATAATAGATGGCATCATGAGGCAGGAAAATTATGTTGATATATTGAAGCAACCTTAAGACATCAGTCAGGAAGTTAAAGCTTGGTCGTAAATGGGTCTTCCAAATGGACAATGACCCCAAGCATACTTCCAAAGTTGTGGCAAAATTGATTAAGGACACCAAAGTCAAGGTATTGGAGTGGCCATCACAAAGCCCTGACCTCAATCTTATAGAAAATGTGTGGGTAGAACTGAAAAAGCATGTGCAAGCAAGGAGGCCTACAAACCTGACTCAGTTACACCAGCTGTCAGGAGGAACGGAACAAAATTCACTCGACTTATTGTGGGAAGCTTGTGGAAGGCTACCTGAAACATTTGAACCAAGTTAAACAATTTAAAGGCAATGCTACCAAATACTAATTGAGTGTATGTAAACTTCTGACCCACTGGGAATGTGATGAAAAAAATAAAAGCTGAAATAAATAATTCTCTCTACTATTATTCTGACATTTCACATTCTTAAAATAAAGTGGCGATCCTAACTGACCTAAGATAGGGAATTTCTGTAGATGGTGAACAATCTATTCCTAGAATTGCCTGAATGTCTCTTACCAACTGAATACCGTTGTGAATAGAACATGGCCGTTTTAAATGGTGTATATTCTGAAATAAAATAAGCATGTTTTTTTCAATGATCTTGTTGATTGATGACCAACCATGACTGCAACAGAAGAACCAGATCTCCACCTTAAACAATACTTGCTGCTTTGTTCTGTGCATTCTGCAGCCTCCTAACTTCACTTGATGATGCATTTCCCCAGACCACAGAATAGTAGTTCACCTGACTCTCAATTAATGGATTGGGTTGTCATTGACCACAGAACAGTAAGTTCACCTGTGACTCGCCAATTTAATGATTGGGTGTTATGCTTAGAATCTTGTCCGGCAAATATTTAGTACTCCTTCTGATCATGCATGCAGTTTTTTTAAATAAGATTAGTTATTTGAGACGACGCAATGAATAAGCAGGTTGTCTAAGCTGCACTTCCTAGTAGTTTTGTTTTTGCCACGTCCTCAATTTGTACTCCCCCCCATAATACCTTTAATTGTAGAGGAGGGGGAGGAGGAGGAGGAAAGAGATGACTGAGGAGGAGGAAGGAGAAGATGATGAGGAGGAGAGGAGGAGAGATAGGGGGAAGAGGAGATGGAGGACCCGGAGGAGAGGAAGACTAGAAACGGAAGAGGAGGAGAGAGGCAGAGACAGAGGAATTGCGCACGAAGAAGAGTATGAGGGGGGAGGCAAACTGGTCCCCAGCTTCAACACCCCAAACGTTGAGGGGGAGGACGAGATGAGGAGACGAGGAGAGAAGGTGTGGAGAGGAGAGAGGAGGAGGAGAGAGGAGAGGGAGGAGGAGAGGAGAGAGGAGGTAGAGGAGGGGAGGAGAGAGGAGGAGAAGGAAGAGAGGAGGAGAAGGAAGAGAGGAGGAGGAAGAGAGGAGGAGAGAGGAGGTGGAAGAGGAGGAGAGGAGAGGAGGAAATCTCAGGTTCTCAGGATTCACTCACTTTAAGCTGAGACAAATCCACCATGTTGTGGTCACAGACGCCACAGCCTCTCTCATAGTTCCAGGCGTTGGGGATGTAGTTTCCTAGATAGTTTAAATACATCTGGAAGAAAAAGAGAACAAATAAATCATCACATGAACAAAGAAACTACATGGTTATTTAAAAGTTTAATTATCCTTTACAAAAACATTCTATATTAGAAGATGACTTCATCCCATGAGAAGTATATTCCGTGCTGGCGTTTGGTCCATGTGGTGATTCAGAGCAGGTCAGTAGGACTGCGTTCCAAATGGCATCCTATCCTCTAGATAGTGCACTACTCTTCACCGTAGCCCTGTGGGGCCAGATCTAAAGTAGTGCACTACTCTTCACCATAGCCCTTCTGGGGCGTAATGTAGGACTCACACTAGTGAGATGGTCAGTCTGGACTGAGAGGTCACTGACAGTTCAGAGCAGACGATTAAAGGCCAGAACACCCATAAACATTTCCTCTGTCAAATCTACACTGACTAAATGGACTGTAATTATCCTGTCTGAAGTCACTTCCCAGAATGTATCTGCACTGTATTCAACATGTCATATATAGGTGTTCTAGGTTAATTCACTCTCCTTAAGAGAAGTATGTTCCCCTACTTACTAGTGTCAATGTGGCCCGAGACAGAACTGGACAGCAGTTTGGACAGTAATTCATCAGAACAAAAATATATGTGATCCAATCAAAGATAACCCCATAGCGCGCACACACACGCGCAACACACACAACACGGCACACACACAACACACACACACACACACACACACACACAAACACACACACACACACACACACACACACACACCAACACAACACACACACACACACACACACACCACCACACACACCACACACACACACACACACACACACACACACACAACACACACACACTGCGAAAGCATTTTAAAACCAGTTGAGTGTTTGGATTTCATGTCTTGGGCTAAAAACCAACAAACAGATTTTCTGGCAACTATTACATGCATAGAGCTTGTGGAGGTTTAACTCTTCGTTACGTTGGTTGTTTGTGAATTAATGGAAGCTAGGGATTATTCATTTCATCTCGTCTCCGACAAACAACCGCCACTACACGTGTCTTCATAGATGCAACTAACCCAGACTTTATTCAAATGGTAGTCCAGTTAAACTGTTGTGGTAAATCACAGATAAGAGATTCAATTCCCAGTATTAAGAGATGTTTAATCCCAGATTAGAGATATTCCCAGATTAAAGAGATGTAATCCCAGTATTAAGAGTTGTAATTCCTGGTGTATCCTGACAGGCAGATGAGCGTGGAACAGGTCAAATGGGCGGAAAAACTATTCTCTCCTCCCCAAAAAAAAATTGAAAATCCCTTTCTCTCTCCCCCATCTTCCTCCCCAATTCTCCCCCATCTCCCCATCTTCCTCCCATCTCTCCATCTTCCTCCCATCTCTCCATCTCCTCCCCATCTCCCCATCTTCTCCCCATCTCTCCATCTTCCTCCCCATCTCTCCATCTTTCCTCCACCATTCCTCTCCATCCTTCCATCTTCCTCTCCATTCCTTCCATCTTCCTCCCCATCTCTCCATCTTCCTCCCCATCTTCTCCCCATCCTCCATCTTCCTCCCATCTCTCCATCGTCCCTCCCCATCTCTCCATACTTCCTCCCCATTCTCCCCACCTTCCTTCCCCATTATCTCATTCCCCATCTCTCTATCTTCCTCCCCACCTTCCTTCCCATAATCTCCATCTTCCTCCATCTCCATTCGTTCCTCCCCATCTCTCCATCTTTCCTCCCATCTCTCTATCTTCCTTCCCCATCTCTCCATCTCCCTCCCCATCTCTCCATTTCCTTCCCCATCTTCCTCCCCGTCTTCTCATCTTCCTCCCCATCTCTCCATTCTTTCCTCCCCATCTCTCCATCTTTCCTTCCCCATCTCCATCTTCCTCCCCATCTCCCCATCTTCCTTCCCCACTCTCTCTATCTTCCTCCCCATTCTTCCTCCCATCTCTCCATCTTCCTCCCCATCTCTCCATTCTTCCTTCCCATCTCTACATCTTCCTCCCATCACTACATCTCTCCCCATCTTCCTCCCCATCTTCCTCCCCATCTCTCCATCTTCCTCCCCAGTCCTTCCAATTCTTCCTCTCCATCTTCCTCCCATCTCTCCATTTCCTCTCCTCCCATCTCTCCATCTTCTCCCCATCTCTCCATCTTTCCTCCCCATCTTCCTCCCCATTGTTCACTCCCATAATAACGGATTAGCCTCCAGCCAGCCGCCACGTCTTCACTCTAATAACTACTGACAGCTTGCTGGTACGGTTCAGGCTGATGAATGAAACAGCAGTCCCCGGGGGCTCCAGGCAAGCCAAAGGCGAGAGGCTGCGGGTCTGGAGGTCTAAACCAGGTGGCTGCACATTCCTTGGGCCTTAGCGAGCCCCAGACTCCAGGCCTGGCCTGGAGGGTTAGAGACCGTTTTGAGGTCTAGCTGGACGTTGACTATGCTTCGCTGGACCATGCGAAATTGCTTTCTAAATGGCACTCCTATTCCCTACACAGTGCCAATACGGCCTTTGGGAACATAGGAGCCATTTGGTGGAAGCCACTTTAGGAGTGAATGCAGCAGATGTTAGAGGAGCTGTTGTGAGGAGGAATGATCAACACTGCTGGTGGGGTGGGGTTTACATTGATGTGTGGGAGGACCAGAGAACAGTGATGGGGCAGGGAAAGAGATGGAAAGCGGTGTGAAGAAAGCCAGGAGGATAGAAAAGCCTTCCCCAAGAGAATGGATTATGTATGTACCAGAATCTCACCAGAACTCACTGACCTCAGAGCTACCGGAAACTACTACCGGAGGAGGATGGGGAGAAGAGGTTAGGGCAGGGAGAGGAATGGAGGGATGGAGAGAGAGGTTTAGGGGCAGGGGAGGATGGAATGGAGGATGATTGGCAGGTAAGAGAGAGGTTTAGGGGCAGGGAAGAGGCCAAATGGAGGGAATGGAGAAGAGGTTTAAGGGCAGCGGAGAGGACATGGAGGGATGGAGAGATAGTTTAGGGGCAGGGAGAGGAATGGAGGATGAGAAGAGAAGGTTTAGGGGAGGGAGAAGGAATGAGGGATGGAGAGAGAGCGTTTTAGGGGCAGAGAAGAATGGAGGATGGAGGAGAGTTGCGAAGGAATGGGATGGGGAGAGAGGTTTATGGGGCAGGGAGAGGAATGGAGGGATGGAAGAGAGGTTTGGGCAGGCAGAGAGGAGGGGAGAGAGAGAGTCGGAGAAGAGGGATGGAGAGATATGGTTTAGGGCAGGAGAGAGAATGGAGGGATGGAGAGATGAGTTTAGGGGCAGGAGGAGGAATGGAGGGATGGAGAAGAGGTTTTAGGGGCAGGAGGAGGATAGGTGGAGGAGAGGTTTGCGAGAGGAATGAGGATGAGAGTTAGGCGGCAAGGGAGAGGAATGGAGGGATGGAGAGAGATGGTTAGGGGCAGGTAGGAGGATGGAGAGGATGGAGAGAGAGGTTTAGGGGGCAGGAGAGGAATGGGAGAGAAGATTGAGGCAGGAGGAGAAGAGGTTTGAAGAGGTTAGGGCAGGAAGGAGAATGGAGGGCATGGGAAGAAGAGAGGTTAGGGCAGGAGAGTGAGGGATGATGAGGATTGGGGCAGGGAAGAGAATGGAGGATGGAGAGAGATGCGTTTAGGGCAGGGATAGGGAATGGAGGATTCGAGAGATGAGGTTTAGGGGGCATGGAGAGAGGAATTGAGGGATGGAGAAGAGGTTTTAGGGCAGGATGAGGAAATGGAGGATGGAGAGAGAGGTTTAGGGGCAGGAGAGGAATGAGGGATGGAGAGAGAGGTTTAGGGCAGGGAGAGGAATGGAGGGATGGAGAGAGAGTTTAAGGCAGGGAGAGGAACGGAGGATGGAGAGAGAGGCTTTAGGGGCAGGAGGGAATGGAGGGATGGAGAGAGAGGTTTAGGGGGCAGGGAGAGGAATGGAGGGATGGAGAGAGAGGTTTTAGGGGCAGGGAGAAGAGAATGGAGGATCGAGGAAAGGGCCTGTAGGGATCGAGGGAGAGCGGGTTGGTAGGATAGAGGAAGAGAGGAGTTGGTAGGATAGAGGGAGGGATGAGGTGAGGGAGTGTGGAGGGGGGATAGAGGGAGGAGGCGGGTTGGTAGGGATAGAGGGAGGGAGGGGGTTGTAGGGACAAGAGGGAGGGGGGTTGGTGACAAGGTGGGATAGAGGGAGGGAGGGGGTGGTAGGGACAGATGGAGGGGGTTCGTAGGGATAGAGGGAGGGGTTCGGTAGGGATAAGGGAGGGGGGTTGTAGGGACAGAGGAGGGTTGGTAGGATAGAGGAGTGAGGGGGTTGGTAGGGATAGAGGGAGTGGAGGGGTTGGTAGGGAGATAGAGGGAAGGAGGGGTTGGGTTAGAGGACAGGAGGGGGGGGTTGGTAGGGATAGAGGGATGGGGGGTTGGTAGGATAGGAGGAGGGTTGGTTAGGGAATAGAGGGAGGGGGAGGTAGGGAAAGGGAGGGGGACAGAGGGAGGGGAGTAAGGACAGAGGGAGGGGTTGGGTAGGATCAGAGGGAGGGGGTTTGAGTGGGAGGTGATAGAGGGAGGGGGTGGTAGGGACAGAGGGAGGGAGGGTAGGGAGAGAGGGAGGGGGTTGGTAAGGACAAGGGAGGGGGGAGTTAGGACAGACGGGGGGGAGGTTAGGGACAAGAGGGAGGGGGAGGTAGGGACAGAGGGAGGGGGGAGGTATAGTGAGAGATTAGAAGTATGGAGTGAGAGGGAGAGGACCATCAGGGAGTAAGGATGGAGGAGTGTTACTAAACGTTGAGCCGTAACCTTTCCATCCTCCTTACTCCTCCACATAAGACCAGCTGGATTCCAGAGAAGTTCCCTCCACACAAGATTCTGAAGGCAACCCCATAACGTCCCCCCCCCTCCTTACATACATTTTGTATGAGTGTTTACTCTATACAAGAGCAAGGTAATGTTTACTGGAAAGGTCTCCACTCAGCTTCACTCATGTATAGCATGCAGTCCATTCCACTGCACCATAGTAAGTAATGCCTAAACTCGGCTCACTGTACTATATAGTATTCACTCTCTATACCAGTTACACAGCGCCATCTATTGGCTTGGTGAACTCTCGTACATCTTCTTTTACCCAACGAATGGAGATAACTCCGTCCTCGCCTCATAAACAGCGGAGAACAAGGGGTTTAAAACCCTTACCAGTGCTGAAACACTTACACTAGTTAACACAAACATATAACTGTTGCTTATTCAAGTACCTTAAATAACATCAACTTTTAAAGTCAATAAGCAGACTACCCTGCAATTCCCGGCTTACAAAATGTTTTACAAAATCATAACAGTATTATCATCTTTTAGATGAAATAACATAGTCTCCGGAGCTATCTCACAGGGCGGCGTATATTTGGTTTCTGGATGTTGTCTCAGAGTTCTATTTCAGGAAGTGGAGCTGACTGCCATTATCAGCAGTCATGTGTTCACCCCTGCTGGTTGGCGGGGTTCGTTCCACGGTTCCTCAGTCATCCTCGTTTGTTTGGTGGTCGTTCGGAGGGGGGGGGGTCCCGAGTTGTTCAGTCACTGACGAATGTCTTTTCTGGGTTCTGCTGTATATTTGTACTATCACTATACTTCATACGGACCGTCACTGTGTTGATCAGTGACAATGTTCCAGCGTCCAAGTCGGCTGAGTTGTTTGGGGGTGGGAAAAAAGAACACCGTACTGCTTGTCCTTGGTATGATGTTGAGGCATGTGTTCATAGTGGGTGTTTTTGCTGGTCAATTTACATTTGGTACCACTTAGGGGTTTTGAGCAGTTTTTTCATGTGTGGTAGATCGTGTGTGTGTGTCTGACACCTAGAGAGGCTGTTTAAATCCCTCTGTTGGATTATTCCTCCATTTCCAACACTGCTTTCCATGGGTCGTCACCATTCCGATAGCAGCCCTTTTTACGGAGCGTTTTGGCAATTTTCACTGTTGATTCCGCTTTGCCATTGCTTTGGCTTTGATACGGTGATGCCTTCCCACTCATCAGACATTTTATAAAGTCCATTCGGAGAAAGGGTGAGCCCTTACTAGAAAACAACAGTCGTGGAAACAACCGCCATGTCTGTTTGGAACTGCTTTTTGCAGCATTCATACGATGTGGTCTATGTGGTGTTCAGTCGTAGTCCGAGTAATAATCGACCATGAGGAGGTAGCTTGCTTCTGTTTGACTGTGAGTGAAGTCCATCCTGATCTTGGACCATGGGGGGGGGGGGTTTGTGGGGAGAGTGTCTCCTTGTTGTTTGTCTTTCTGATGAGTTTGCAGGTGGCACATTTGCTGATAAAGACCTTTAAGTCCTCTGTAATCTTTGGCCAGAAAACAGCATCATGTGCCTTTCTGAATACTGGCCTCTATGCCTGATTGGCCAGAGTGTATTTTGTGTAGAAAGTCAGCATGAAACATGTCAGGGATGAAGACCCTGTTTCCTTTAAATATCAGTCCATTTTCTGTGGTGAGCTCCTCTTTGTACGTCCAGAAACCTTTCAGTGTGTGTCTCACAGCCCATTTGGTTCCAGGCCAGCCGTGGTTGATTTGTGCGTACAGAGCCTGAAACAGTGGGTCCTGGCAACAGCGTGCTTTGATTGACTCCATTGTCTTAGTTGAGATGTTGACGTCACTGGTGTGATCCACCTCTTTTCCAGGTCATTCGTGACTAGACCCATAGCGTAGACCGTGGCTGGTGTTCGCATTTGTCTGTGCTCTGTGGTTGATTGAGCTGTTCTGGACAGGAAGTCAGCTACATGTAGTTATTGGCCTTGTTTGTATCGCACGTGGAGTTGGTATCTCTGTAGCCTTATCAACATTCTCTGGCAGTCGTTTGGGTGCTGTGAGTAGGGATTTCTTGAAGATCGTCTCAAGCCGTTTGTGGTGGCTGGGTATTGTGATGAACTCTCTGCCATACAGATACTGATCAAACATGTCACATGCAAAACCAATGGAGAGACATTCAATCTGTGCACGTCTTTGTTCTGTCTGAGTCAATGTTCTGGAGGCAACCAGGTGTGTCCTCTCTGTAGAAGGGCTCCACCCCAACCTGCCTCACTGGCACTGCCGTGTGAGTTCATCATTCAGGTCGTAGTATTTGAGCACTAGGTGTTGCGACTGTTTGCTGCGTCATGCTGTGGTATCCGTGTCCAGTCAATGTCCCTGTCAGTCAGTCTTCTGAGCGGCTCACACACATCAGATAGGCGGGAGCATGACTTTTGCAAGATAGTTCACAAACCCCCAACTTTGAAGTCGGTTTGGTGTTAACCCATGTTCTGAACGCCTGTTATTTTCTCTGGGTCAGGGCGAAGGCCCTCTGTGTTGAGAAGAGGACCCATGTATATCACACTAGGTAGCTTTAACCTGAGTTTCTATTTGTTCAGCTTCAGGTTGACATCTCTTGCTCTGTGCAGGAGAACTGTAAGGTTTCTGTCATGATCTGACATCGCCTCTTCCTGTGTGTCACCGCATCCATAGAGGAGAACGTCATCTGCGATCTCATTCCTTTTAGTCCCTGTAGTTGTTATGGGATTTTTGTGAATAATGACTAAAATATGTATACATTTGACTTAGAATTAAACAGAATACTACTATATTTCTGTTTGGATGAATGAATCTTATTATAATCATAATGCTGAATATAATGTGTTCCTTGTTAGAAAGAATGGAGTTATCTTCAGACAGGCTGGAATGCCTCTACCCAGGGAGGGAGGAGACCTTGGGTCTTCAGACAGGCTGGAATGATGTGTTCCTTACAGGACATCTGTCTCTTCCCAGGGAGGGGAGAGACCTTGGGTCTTCAGACAGGCTGGAATGCTGTGTTCTTTACAGGACATTCTGTCTCTCCAGGGAGGGGAGAGACCTGGTCTTCAGACAGGCTGGAATGATGTGTTCCTTACAGGACATTCTGTCTCACCCAGGGAGGGGGAGACCTTGGTCTTCAGACAGGCTGGAATGCTGTGTTCCTTACAGGACATTCTGTCTCTACCCAGGGAGGAGAGACCTGTTGGGTCTTCAGACAGGCTGGAATGCTGTGTTCCTTACAGGACATTCTGTCTCTACCAGGGAGGGAGAGACCGTTGGTCTTCAGACAGCTAGAAATGATGTGTTCCTTACAGGACATTCTGTTCCTTCCCAGGGAGGGGAGAGACCTTGGGTTGGTTGCAGATTGTCTAACAGGTGGCAGACAGTGATGAGAACGCTAACGTACTGCCATTGTATCCGAGAGGAGGAAGGACATTAAAACCTATTGACAAACATCTTTATTATATAACACTGAGTAAATTTTACATGATCAGTACCTCGAG
>NW_019943327.1:43872-66973 GCF_002910315.2 Salvelinus sp. IW2-2015
AATAAACGCTATTGATTGATTGATTTTGAGACTGTTTTCTGTCCATTTAATGCTGATAAGTATCTTACAAATTCTTATGTACGGGCAGAGTGTTTTAATTGAATTGGTTGATAAACATATAGGAATTCAATTCCTTTAACAGTAGTCCTTAACCAATGTCTGTGCTGGTAATCTGCAGCTGCTGGCCTGATTCCAAATGGCATTCTCAGCCGTCTATACCTGCCTACTACTTCCTGTCCAGGAAGTTGTTAGATAGCTGCTCACTTCATCAAGTTTGAAGTGCCAATATCCATCTTTGGCATCAAGTACTGAGAATACTTTTTGCGTTGGATATTACGTGTAGAATCTCTTCTATTGTGGCCATCTGGAAGTGCCATCTCAGTAAGGCTTGTGTTGAGTGCACTGGGGTACATGTAAATTCGTAGTTAATCCTGTTTTTCAATGACAAACCATTTTGCTGATCCATGGTGTTTGGCTCTGATGACGTTCGTGATGATGTCTGCATTGTCCATTGAATGTGAGGCCTTTGTGATCTTTTCCTTCAGTGGAATAGGCTTCCAGTCTTAGTAGCTGCTACACAGGCCTCGGGGGCTACACTGTCTGCTTCTAGGTGTAGCTCTCCAGGAAGGCATCCAAGCCCATCGAACACGTCCTTGTACTCGGAGATGATGTCCTCAGTTGTCATGATGACCTCAGTGGACGTGGTGCTTGTGGATGTGATGTCACACATACCTAAGGTTCATAGGTAGTAGACTGTATCGCTAAAACAGAATTCTGCAGTTTCCCTGCCTCTAGAGCTCTGTCAGTACACAGCTCGTTTCATTGGAAGACATTTTTCAATTTCTCCACAATTTCAGGGGAGATTTACACTGTTTTAAACTATGCCATTTGTTTTTATAAATATGTAGCCTATTTGGACAGGAAGCTCAGAAAGTCAGCCAGCCTTCCAAGCATATCTAGAGGAAAACCTCGGTTATCATTCTAACTACAATGAAGAAATGTGAAACACTGACATGATTCAGCAAGGCCGGTTTTGTTTTCTCCAGAAACAGAGATGGTAACTGGTTTTGTTTTCTCCAGAAACAGAGATGGTAACTGGTTTTGTTTTCTCCAGAAACAGAGACGGTAACCTGGTTTTGTTTTCTCCAGAAACAGAGATGGTAACTGTGTTTTGTTTCTTCTCCAGAAGACAAGAGATTGGTAACTGGTTTTGTTTTCTCCAGAAGAACAGAGACGGGTAACTGGTTTTGTTTTCTCCAGAAACAGAGAGAGGTAACTGGTTTTGTTTCTCCAGAACAGACCATAGCGGTAACTGGGTTTTGTTTTCTCCAGAAACAGAGATTGGGTAACTCCTGGTGTTTTGTTTTCTCAGAAACAGAGATGGTAATGTTTTGTTTTTCTCCGAAGAACAAGATGGTAACTGGTTTTGTGTTTCTCCAGAAACAGAGATGGTAATCTGTTGTTTTCTCCAGAAACAACAGAGATGGTAACGAGGTGGTTTAGTTTCTCTGCCAGAAACAGAGATGGTAACTGGTTTTGTTTCTCCAGAAACAGAGAGATGGTTCCAAAAGATCGTACTGGTTCTGAACTGTAGCCATGGAGTCTTGTAACCAGACACCTGAAAGTGGGTTATTGTAGCGCGTCGGATGTTCCGGGGCAGTAATTGGAAATGTTAATATTTGTATTACACTTTTGTGTTTGCCGTTGCCATGCGATGGACCACTGGCCAGGTGGTTGTACACAGTGTTTGCTGCGAGGCTCGGGCCCACTTTTCTTCCAAACTCTTCAAGAGAACCTCGTCTGCAGTAGGAGAGAAGGAGAGAGAGAAACAACAGGTTCAACATGCGGATACTGCTAGGGAGAGAGAGAACAAACCAGGTTCAACTATGCTGACTACTGCTGGGAGAGAGAGGAACACACAACATCTGGTCTGTGGGAGAGCAACAATGTGTTACATCGGATAGCTCTCGGTCTGTAGGGGAGGAGGGTATACTATTTAATCGCTAGTGACAGATTCGACACAACGTGATGACTGCGAGCACTGTGGAAGACAGAGAGCAGGAACCAAAGGTCGAACATGTGAGATTCTATTGCGAGTGAATTGTTGAAGACAGAACAAGAGGAGTTACATGCGCATACAACAGGCAAC
The DNA here is from genome assembly GCF_002910315.2 of Salvelinus sp. IW2-2015. Taxonomy (NCBI): domain Eukaryota; kingdom Metazoa; phylum Chordata; class Actinopteri; order Salmoniformes; family Salmonidae; genus Salvelinus; species Salvelinus sp. IW2-2015. Next base: position 46,022 of record NW_019943327.1, read on the forward strand.
GGTTCAACATGCTGGTATACTGTAGGAGAGAGGCAAGCGTAATCTAACAGGTGTCATCACTGTGGATACTGTGTGAGGGAGAAGGAACAACAGGGTTCAACATGCTGGATACTTATGTGAGGAGAGAGGAACAAACAGGGGTTTCAACGATGCTGGATACTGTAGAGAGAGGAACACAGGGTTCACAACATGCTGGGATACTGTAGGAGAGAGGGAACAACAGGGTTCAACATGCTGGGTACTGTAGGGAGAGAGAGGAGACAACAGGGTTCAACATGCTGGAATACTTGAGGGAGAGAGAGGAACAACAGGGTTCAACATGCTGGATAGTTAGGGAGGAGGAGAACGACTTCAAACATGCTGGATACTGTAGGTAAGAGGAGCAACAGGGTTCAACATGCTGGATACTGTAGGGAGAGAGAGGAAACAACAGGGTTCAACATGCTGGGATACTGTAGGGAGAGAGAAGGAACAACAGGGTTAACAGCTGGATACTGTGAGAGAGAGACAACAGGGTATCAATATAGCTGGTACTGTAGGAGAGAGAAGAGAACAACAGGGTTCAACATGCTGGATCTGTAGAGAGAGAAGGACAACAGGGTTCAACATGCTGGATACTGTAGGAGAGAGAGAAACAACAGGGTTCAACATGCTGGATACTGTAGGAGAGGAGAGAACAACAGTTCAACAGCTGGATACTGTAGGAGAGAGAGGAACAACAGGGTTCAACATGCTGGATACTGTAGGGAGAGAGAGGAACAACAGGGTTCAACATGCTGGATACTGTAGGAGAGAGAGGAACAACAGGGTTCAACATGCTGGATACTGTAGGAGAGAGAGGAACAACAGGGTTCAACATGCTGGATACTGTAGGGGAGAGAGAAGAACAGGGTTCAACATGCTGGATACTGTAGGAGAGGAGAGGAAACAACAGGGTTCAACATGCTGGATACTGTGAGGAGAGAGAGGAACAACAGGGTTCAACATGCTGGAACTAACTTAGAGGAGAGAGAGGAACAACAGGTTCAACATGCTGATACTGTAGGAGGAAGAGGAACAACGAGGTGTTACACAGCTGGATACTGTAGGGAGAGAGAGGAACAAACAGGGTTCAACATGCTGGATTACTGTAGGAGAGAGAGGAACAACAGGGTTCAACATGCTGGATACTGTAGGAGAGAGAGGAACAACAGGTTCAACATGCTGGATACTGGGAGAGAGAGGAACAACAGGTTCAACATGCTGGATACTGTAGGAGAGAAGAGGAACAACAGGGTTCAACATGCTGGATACTGTAGGGAGAGAAGAGAACAACAGGGTTCAACATGCTGGAGTATGGGAGAGAGAGGAACAACAGGGTTCAACATGCTGGATACTGTAGGAGAGAGAGGAACAACAGGGGTTCACATGCTGGATACTGTAGGGAGAGAGAGAACAACAGGGTTCAAACATGCTGGCTACTGTAGGGAGAGAGAGGAACAACAGGGTTCAACATGCTGGCTACTGTAGGGAGAGAAGAGCAACCAACAGGTTCAGAACAGCCCTGTCCAGAGCCTCTCTTATTCTAAACCAACAAGGGTAGCAACATGACCGGTAACTTTCCAACTCCCAGGTGTTTCCAGAAATCCTGTTTGGAAGAGTTGATTTCCTGCGTTTTCCCTTCTGATTATGGGGATCTCCAACCCTTGCCCTCTCTTATCTGGCGTGCGTCACAAGGCTCTGTCGGTCTGGGCACTGTCTGTCAGGGTCTATCTGGCTCTGTCTGGGCTCTGTCAGGCTCTGTCTGGCTCGTCTGTCAGTGCCTGTCTGTCGTGGTCTGTCTGGCTCTGTCTGGGCTCTTCTTCTGTGCTCTGTCTTGGTCTGCTGTGTCTGGGCTCTGTCTGGGCTCTGTTCTGGCTTGCTCTGGGGCTCTGTTCTCGGGTTCTGTCTGGGCTTCTTGTCTGGGGCTCTGTCAGCTTCAGGGCTCGCAGGGCTCTGTCAGGGCTCTGTGTCTGGGGCTCTGTCGGCTCTCTGGTCAGGGCTCTGTCAGGGCTCTGTCTGGGGCTCTGTCTGGGCTCTGTCTGGGGCTCTGTCTGGGCTGTCAGGGCTCTGTCTGGGCTCTCTGTCTGGCTCTGTCTGGCTCTGTCGGGCTCGTCCTCGTCTGGCTTCGTCTGGGCTCTGTCTGGGCTCTGTCTGGGCTCTGTCTGGCTCTGTCTGGGCTCTGTCTGTGCTCTGTCCGCTCTTTGGCTCTTTGGACAAATACAGGCTGATACAGAACACAGGTAGCGTAAATGAAATCCTTCCGTGAAGTAGGTTGTGAAAAAGTTAAAGTTGCTAATCAGAGAATAGTATGATTCCAACAGCTATAAACTCTTCTCAATAGTTACATTTTAATCAGTCAGTGTGGAATATAAGAAAGAACTATTAGAGATTAGTTTAAAACCCATTCGGAGTTAAACCCTGTCTAAAGCCGGGGAAGGGAGGTTCTACTAGTTCTGTAAGGTCTAGTTTACATATATCTAGTCGGAGGAACTACTGAATATACGATTAACGTCAACTCATCATCGTTCCTACCAGGAATATGACTTTCCCGAAACGGATCCAGTGTGCCTTCCACCCTTCCAATGGATCTGATCCCACCGGCGACCCTGTGCGACGCCGAAAAAGGGAAAACGAGGCGGTCTCGTGGTCAGGCTTCGAGAGGGCACATCGCGCTCCACCTCCTAGCATACTACTCGCCAATGTCCAGTCTCTTGACAATAAGGTTGATGAAATCCGAGCACGAGGCATTCCAGAGAGACATCAGGGATTGCAACGTGCTCTGCTTCACGGAAACATGGCTAACTCAAGGGACGCTAACGGAGTCGGTGCAGCCAGCTGGTTTCTTCATGACTCGCGCCGACAGAAACAAACATCTTTCCGTAAGAAGAGGGGCGGGGGGTATGCCATTATGTATATACGAGAAGTGGTGTGATCATCATAACAACACACAGGAACTCACAGTCATCGTTCACCTGATCTAGAACTCCTCACAATCACAGTATCATGTTCACGAATCCTCAGCCGATATATTACCAAGGGAATTCTCTTCAATCATAATCACAGCCGTATATATTCCCCCCAAGCAGCACACACACGATGGCCCTGAACGAACTTTATCTGACTCTTGTGAACAATGGAAACCACACACCCTAGAGGCTGCATTCATCGTGCTGGGATTTAACAAGGCTAATCTAAAACGAAACTCCCTAAATTCTATCAGCATATCGATTGTGCTACCGGCTGGAAACCCTAGATCATTGTTATACTAATTTCCGCGACGCATATAAGGCCCTCCCCGCCCCCCTTTCGGAAAAGCTGACCACGACTCATTTTGTTGATTCCACCTACAAACAGAAACTCACAACAAGCTCCCCGCTCAGGTCTGTTCAACGCTCGCGTCCGACACAATCTCCACTTCAAGACTTCTGTCTGATCACGGATTGTGAATATGTTCCGCATCGCGTCCAACAATATTGACTGAGATATGCTGATTCGGTGAGCGAGTTCATTAGGAAGTGCCTTGACGATGTCGTACCCACAGCAACGATAAAAACATTCCCAAACCAGAAACCGTGGATTGACGGCAGCATTCGCGTGAAACTGAAAGCGCGAACACTGCTTTTAACCAGGGCAAGGTGACCGGAAGCATGACCGAATACAAACAGTGTAGCTATTCTCTCCGCAAGGCAATCAAACAGGCTAAGTCCCAGTACAGAGACAAAATCGAGTCGCAATTCAACAGCTCAGACACAAGAGGTATGTGGCAGGGTCTACAGTCAATCACGGATTACAAAAAGAAAACCAGCCCCGTCGCGGACCAGGATGTCTTGCTCCCAGACAGGCTAAACAACTTTTTTGCCCGCTTTGAGGACAATACAGTGCCACTGACACGGGCCCTACCAAAACCTGCGCGTTCTCCTTCACTGCAGCGAGGTGAGTAAAACATTTAAACGTGTTAACCCTCGCAAGGCTGCAGGCCCAGACGGCATTCCCAGCCGCGTCCTCAGAGCATGCGCAGCCAGCTGGCTGTGTTGTTTACGGACATATTCAATCAATCCTTATCCCAGTCTGCTTCCCACATGCTTCAAGAGGGCCACCATTGTTCCTGTTCCCAAGAAAAGCTAAGCTGAGCTAAACGACTACCGCCCGTAGCACTCACTTCCGTCATCATGAAGTGCTTTGAGAGACTAGTCAAGGACCATATCACTCCACCCTACCGGACACCCTAGACCCACTCCAATTTGCTTACCGACCCAATAGGTCCACAGACGACGCAAATCGCAACCACACTGCACACTGCCCTAACCCATCTGGACAAGAGGAATACCATGTGAGAATGCTGTTCATCGATTACAGCTCAGCATATATCATAGTACCCTCAAACTCGTCATCAAGCTCGAGACCCTGGTCTCGACCCCGCCCTGTGCAACTGGTCCTGGACTTCCGACGGGCCGCCCCCAGGTGGTGAGGGTAGTAACAACATCTCACCCTGATCTCAACACTGGGGCCCCACAAGGGTGCTTCTGAGCCCTCTCCTGTACTCCCTGTTCACCCACGACTGCGTGGCCATGCACCCTCAACTCAATCATCAAGTTTGCGGATGACACTACAGTGGTAGGCTTGATTACCAACAACGACGAGACCTACAAGGGAGGTGAGGGCCCTCGGAGTGTGGTGTCAGGAAAATAAACCTCACACTCAACGTCAACAAAACAAAGGAGATGATTGTGGACTTCAGGAAACAGCAGAGGGAGCACCCCCCTATCCACATCGACGGGTCAGTAGTGGAGAAGGTGGAAAGTTTTAAGTTCCTCGTGTACACATCAACAAACTGAATTGGTCCACCCACACAGACATGGTATGAAGGCGCAGCAGCGCCTCTTCAAACTCAGGAGGCTGAAAAATTCGGCTTGTCACCAAAAGCACTCACAAACTTCTTACAGATGCGACATCAATCACGAGAGCATCCTGTCGGGCTTATCACCGCCTGGTACCGGCAATCCTGTCCGTCCACAACCGAAGAGGCCTCTCCGAGAGGGTAGTGAGGTTCTGCAGAACAGCCGATCTACACAGGGGCAAACTACCTGCCCTCCAGGACACCTACACCAACCTGTATTATCACAAGGCCATAAAGAATCATCAAGGACAACAACCACCCACAGCCACTTGCCTGTTCACCCCGCTATCATCCAGAAGGCGAGGTCAGTACAGGTGCATCAAAGCAGGGACCGAGAGACTGAAAAAAACAGCTTCTATCTCAAGCATCAGACTGTTAAAACAGCCACCACTAACATTTAGCGGCCGCTGCCAACATACTGACTCAATCTCCAGCCACTTTAAAAATGGGAATTGATGGAAATTATGTAAAAATGTACCACTAGCCACTTTAAACAATGTTGTCCATTAATATAATGTTTACTACCCTACACTTACCCATCTCTTATGTATATACTGTACTCTATATTCATCTACTGCATCTTGCCATCTTTAAGGAATAGAGTACACTAGCCACTCTTTCATAACTATGCCACTTTATGTTTACATACCCTACAGTACTATTCTCATATGTATATACCGTACTCTATACCATCTCACTTGCGATTGCCCCATGCCTTTTCCTCCGTACCACCACTCATTCATATATCTTTATGTACATATTCTTTATCCCTTTACACTTGTGTGTGTGTGTAAGGTAGTAGTTGTGGAATTGTTAGGTTAGATTACTTGTTGGTTATTACTGCATTGTCGGAACTAGAAGCACAAGCATTTCGCTACACTCGCATTAACATCTGCTAACCATGTGTATGTGACTAATAAAATTTGATTTGATTTGATTTGATTTACTAAGTTATATGGAGTTTTTTAAGAAGGTCAACCCAAGGATCATTTAGCTAGTTGATTTAGAATTTTAAGACCCCTTGAAGTATAAAAAAGTTTTTCCATATTATGGACTTGGTCTTTTACCAAATAGGGCTGTATATCACCTCTACCTTGTCACGACACATATGATTGGTTCAAACGCATTAAGAAGGAAAGACATTCCACAAATTACTTTTTAACAAGGCACACCTGTTAATTAAAATGCATTCCAGGTGACTACATCATTAAGCTGGTTGAGGGAATGCCAAGAGTGTGCAAAGCTGTCATCAAGGCAAAGGGTGTATACGTTGAATAATCTGTCTGTGTAAGCTCTATTTGACCAAGGAGAGTGATGGAGTGCAGATGACCATGATTCCATATGTGGTATTTCATAGTTTTGATGTCATAGTAGAAAATAAAGAAAAACCCTGGATGAGTAGGTGTGTCCAAACTTTTGACTGGTACTGTATATATATATAATATGAGGGATTAGAAATGCCGCAGACAATTACAGTGATGGAAACTACTATCTATCTTCAATATATGAGCTGATCTACCCCCTAAACATAAAAATAACATGTTAAAACAGTCTCCATACACAGGGCATTCGGAAAGTACTCAGACCCCTTCACTGTTACAGCCTTATTCTGAAATGTATTCAATTACATGTTTTCCTCATCAATCTACACACAATACCCCATACTGACAAAGCAAAAACATTTTTTTCTTCATTTTTGCTAATATTTATATATATAAAAAAACAGAAATACCTTATTTACATAAGTATTCAGACCCTGTGCTATTAGACTCGATATTGAGCTCAGGTGCATCCTGTTTCCATTAATCATAATTTAAAATGTTTCTACAACTTAATTGGAGTCCACCTGTGGTGAATTCAATTGATTGGACATGATTTGGAAAGGCACACACCTGTCTATATAAGGTCTCACAGTTGACCATGCATGTCAGAACAAAAACCAAGCCATGAGGTCGAAGGAATTGTCCGTAGTGCTTTGAGACAGGATTGTGTCGAGGCACAGATCTGGGGAAGGGTAGATCTTTCTGCACGATTGAAGGTCCTCAAGAACACAGTGGCTTCCATCATTCTTAAATGGAAGATGTTTGGTCCCACCAAGACTCTTCCTAGAGCTGGCCACCCGACCAAACTGAGCAATCGGTGGAGAAGGGTCTTGGTCAGGGAGGCCTTGGTAAAGAACCCGATGGTCACTCTGACAGAGCGCCAGAGTTCCTCTGTGGAGATGGGAGAACCTTCCAGAAGGACAACCATCTCTGCAGCACTCCACCAATCAGGCCTTTATGGTCAAGTGGCCACACGGAAGCCACTCCTCAGTAAAATGACAGCCTGCTTGGAGTTGCTAAAAGGCACCTAAAGGACTCAGATAATGAGAAACAAGATTCTCTGGTCTGATGAAACCAAGATTGAACTCTTTGGCCTGAATGCCAAGCGTCACGTCTGGAGGAAACCTGGCACCATCCCTAAGGTGAAGCATGGTGGTGGCAGCATCATGCTGTGGGGATGTTTTTCAACGTGCAGGGACTGGGAGACTAGTCAGGATCGAGGTAAAGATGAACGGAGCAAAGTGAGATCCTTGATAAAAACCTGCTTCAGAGCGCTCAGGACCTCAGACTGGGGTTAAGATTCACCTTCCAACAGGACAACACCCCTAAGCACACAGCCAAGACAACGCAGGAGGTGCTTCAGGACAAGTCTCTGAATGTCCTTGAGTGGCACAGCCAGAGCCCAGTCTTGAACCCGATCGAACATCTCTGGAGAGACCTGAAAATAGCTGTGCAGCAACGCTCCCCATCCAACCTGACAGAGCTTGAGAGGATCTGCAGAGAAGAATGGGACAAACTCCCCAAATACAGGTGTGCCAAGCTTGTAGCGTCATACCTAAGAAGACTCGAGGCTGTAATCGCTGCCAAAGGTGCTTCAACAAAGTACTGAGTAAAGGGTCTGAATACTTATGTAAATGTAATATTTAAGTTTTTTTATTTTATACATTTGCAAACATTTCTAAAAACCTATTTTGCTTTGTCATTATGGGGTTTTGTGTGTAGATTGATGAGGGAAAAAATAAACATTGAATCAATTTTAGAATAGCGGTCTGAATACTTTTTCGAATGCACTGTATAATTCCATTCATTTTTTCAACTGGGACCTTCAGACGAGTCTTGTGAGAGGCCTGTGGGAGTCCTACAGCAAAACAACCGACATGTTCATCTTTGTGAGAGTCTCACCCTTTTGCCGGGATGGGTGTGTAGCTCAAAACTGTTGGTCACTTTACAGGCAGATCTGCTGTACTGACACGCGTGGAGGTCGTAGAGCAAAACGGAGAACATCATCGTGTTTGTGAGTGTCTCGTCTTTCCACAGACGGGTCATAGTTTTTTAGGCCAAACCGTTCGGATGCTAAAGCCGATTTTGTAAGAAGACCGATTTTTCAGGATGTCTGACAAACACCGCTTTAAGCTCTGTCACCTTTCACCGCAGAAAGTGCGACAGGCGGAGACGGTGGGCATCTCTCGCTTAAACTGACAGATTTCTATGGGGATCTTTTTATTACGCTAAATTGGACTTCCGCTGGGGCTTGGACATCAACTTAATTATATATATTTTTTTACTTAACAGATTACTCAAACTCCTGATGACATCGACCTTAAGGGGTTATTAATATAAGACAAATAGAGATTTCAGAAATGTTAACCTGAGAGATTTCAGTAATAAGGCCTTCTTCTGTGGAATGGGTAAGGGCTTCTTCTGTGAAATGGAAACCTGAGAGTTTACAGTAATAAGTGCTTCTTCTGTGAATGGAAACCTGAGAGTTTACAGTAACTAAGGCTTCTTCTGTGGAATGGAAACCTGCGAGTTTACAGTAATAAGGGCTTCTTCTGTGGAATGGAAACCTGCGAGTTTACAGTAACAAGGGCTTCTTCTGTGAAATGGAAACCTGAGAGTTTACAGTAATAGGGCTTCTTCTGTGGAAATGGAAACCTGAGAGTTTACAGTAATAAGGGCTTCTTCTGTGGAATGGAAACCTGCGAGTTTACAGTACAAGGGCTTCTTCTGTGAAATGGAAACCTGAGAGTTTACAGTAATAAGGGCTTTCTTCTGTGAAATGGAAACCTGAGAGTTTACAAGTAATAAGGGCTTCTTCTGTGAAATGGAAACCTGAGAGTTTACAGTAATAAGGCTTCTTCTGTGGAAATGGAAACCTGAGCGTTTACAGTAATAAGGGCTTCGTCTGTGAAATGGAAAACTGAGAGTTTATAGTAAGAAGGACTTCTTCTGTGGAATGGAAACCTGAGAGTTTACAGTAATAAGGCCTTCTTCTGTGGAATGGAAACCGTATAGTTTACAGTAATAAGGCGTTCCCTCTGTGGTAACTCACCAATGCTCCATTTAAATTCTGGAAAATCTGAGACTTGTGGTCCAAACCAATGTTCAAAGTCTCCGAAAACACAGAGAAAACAGAACAGACAAATGACAAGAGTACTATATAACCTACCCTCTGTAAAGGGTACGGTATAGTAACTGTAAAGGGTACGGGTATATAACTGTAAAGGGTACGGGTATATAACTGTAAAGGGTCCAGGTATATAACTGTAAAGGGTCCAGGTATATAACTGTAAAGGGTCCAGGTATATAATTGTAAAGGGTACGGGTTATAACTGTAAAGGGTACGGGTATATAACTGTAAGGGTACGGGTATTAACTGAAAGACCAGGTATATAACTGTAAAGGGTCCAGGTATATAACTGTAAAGGGTCCGGGTAATATAACTGTAAAGTGCGGGTATATAACTGTAAAGCGTCCGGGTAATATAACTGTAAAGGTACGGGTATATAACTGTAAAAGGGTCCAGGTATATACAGTAAAGGGTACAGGTTATATAACAGTAAAAGAGTGCTGGTATATAACTGTAAAGGTCCGAGTATATAACTGTAGAGGGTCCATTAGCCACCAACTCCAACAAACTAAGCCACACAGGACCTGTACTACCCTGAAAAGAGTCCAGGTATATTTTGGTGTAGAATAGTTGATCGTCATCGTTCTCGTGAAGGTTCCACTGCTCGACAATCTGTGTTCACATACGGGGCGTAACCGATGATGCCTGAGGGTGAAAACCAGATGGGGTTAAAACCAGATGGGGTTAAAACCAGATGGGTTAAAACCAGATGGAGTTAAAACCAGATGGGGGTTAAAACCAGATGGGGTTAAAACCAGATGGGGTTCAAACCAGATGGGTTCAAACCAGATGGGGTTCAAACCAGATGGGGTTCAAACCAGATGGGGTTAAAACATGATGGGTTAAAAACCAGATGGGGTTAAACCAGAGGGGTTAAAAACCAGATGGGGTTAAAACCAGATGGGGTTCAAACGATGGGTTCAAACCAGATGGGTTCAAACAGATGGGGTTTCAAACCGAATGGGGTTAAAACAGATGGGGTTAAAACCAGATGGGGTTAAAACCAGATGGAGTTAAAACAGATGGGTTCAAACCAGATGGGGTTCAAACCAGATGGGGTTCAAACAGATGGGGTTCAACCAGATGGGTTAAAACCAGATGGGGTTCAAACCAGATGGAGTTAAAACCAGATGGAGTTAAAACTAGATGGAGTTCAAACCAGATCGTGTTAAAACCAGATGGAGTTAAAACCAAATTGAGTCCAAAACCAGATTGAGTTACACATTGGGTCCTATAAAAGTAAATATAGGGGGTGATTGTGTAGTGTAGGGTGTAGTGTAGGGTGTACACAGAGGTGTAGTGTAGGTGTAGTGTATGTGATAATAGGGTTGGTGTAGAGGTGATTATAGGGTGTAGTGTAGCGTGTATTATAGGGTGTGTAGTAGGGTTTTAGGGTGTAGTAGGTGTATTATAGGTGTAGTGTAGGGTGTATTATAGGGTAGTGTAGAGGGTGTATATAGGGTGTAGTGTAGGGTGTATTGTAGGTTTATATGGGTGTAGTGTAGGGTTATTTAGAGTGTAGGGGTGTATTAAGGGTGTGTAGGTGTTAGTATATGTGTAGTAATGGTGGGTGTAGGGTGTATATAGGGTGTAGTGTAGGGTGTAGTTAGGGTGTATGTAGGGTGTATTATAGGTGTGTAGTAGGTGTAGTATAGGGTATATTGTAGTGTAGGTGTATTATAGGGTGGTATTAGAGAGTGTATTTAGGGTGTAGGGTGTATTATATGTGTATTGTATGGTGTACTGTAGGGTGTAGTGTATGGTGTACTATAGGGTATATTATAGGGTGTAGTGTAGGGTGTAGTGATGGTGTACTATAGGGGTATTTAATGGCGTGTCAGTATGGTGTGTAGTATATGGTGTAGTGGGAGTGGGTAGGGTGTAGTATATGGTGTAGTGAGGGTGTAAGTATATGGTATATTGTAGTGTAGGGTGTAGTATAGGGGTGTAGGTAGGGTGTAGTATTGGTGTAGTGTAGGGTGTAGTATATGGTGTAGTGTAGGGTGTAGTATAGGGTATATTGTATGTGAGGGTGTCGTATATGGTGTAGTGTAGGGGTGTAGTATGGGTATGATTGTCGTATAGTAAGTAGGTAAGTGTATAGGTTATGGTAGTTGCTATGAGGGTATTGTAGGGTGTAGTGTAGGGTCTTGTATATCGGTCACTATGTAGGTGGTATGTGTAGGGTGTATTGTAGTGTAAGGTGTGAAAGAGTGCCATTGTAGTGTAGGGTGTCAGATGGTGTGAGTTATAGGGGTGTGTAGGGTGTATGTGTAGTTAGTATCGGTGCTAGTGTCAGGGTGATAGTATAGGGTAGTATATCGGGTAGTATAGGGTGTGTAGGGTAGTAATATTAGGGTGTAGTGCTAGGGTGTATTATAGCCCGTGGTGTTAGTGTAGGTTTAGTATGAGGTTATATTATGGTTACAGGTATAGGGCTGTAGTGTAGGGTGTAATTGTAGTGTAGCGGTTGCTAGTAATAAGGTGTATTGTCGTGTAGGGTTGTATTATGGTGTATGTAGGGTGTATTAAAGGGTGTAGTGATAGGGTTGTATTGTAGGTTGTATTAGAGGTGTAGTGTGAGTGTATTTTAGAGTTGTAGGGGTGTATATAGGGTGTAGGTGTGGGTGAGTATTGGTGTAGATAAATTGGTGCTGGTGTAAGGGTGTATTATAGGGGTGTAGTGTAGGGTGTAGTATTAGTGGTGTAATTGGTAGGGTGTATTACTATAGTGGTTAGTGTAGGGTGTAGTATAGGTATATCGTAGTGTAGGGTTACTTATAGGTGTATTAAGAGTGCTATTTTCAAGGTGTAGGGTGTAAATTATATGGCTGTTTGTATGCGTGTACTCATAGGTCACTATTATAGGTGTGTAGGTAAGCGGTGTAGTGTATGGGTAGTGATAGGGATGTAGTATAAGGATAATATTGTAGTGTTAGGGTGTAAGTATAGGTGTAGTGTTCGTGCAGTATGGTGTTAAGTTACGTTGTAGGCCGTGCTAGGTGTCAGGTGTAGTATAGTGGCAGTAGGTGACTGGTAGGTATTGGGTATGTAGTGACGGGTGTAGATAGCCGGTGTAGTGGTAGGGTGTAGTAATATGTAACGGATGTAAGTGTAGGGTGTAGTACGTAGGTGTAGTTAGGGTAATTAGTGATGTGTAGGGTGTCGTATTGTGTAGTGTAGGGTGTAGTATAGGGCTTGTCGTATAGGGTATATTGTAGGGTGTAGTGTAGGGTGTAGTATAGGGGTATATTTGTAGTAGTACCGTAGGGTGTAGTATGCAGGGTGTATTGAGAGGTGTAGTTGTAGGTTGTATTGTAGTGTAGGCTGTAGTATAGGTGTAGTATAGGGTGATAAGTGTAGGGTGTAGTGTAGGGTGTAGTATAGGGTGTTAGTGTAGGGTGTAGTATAGGGTGTAGTATAGGGTGTAGTATAGGGTGTAGTGTAGGGTGATCTTATAGTGGTATTGTAGGTGTAGTGTAGGGTGTATTGTAGTGTAGGGTGTAGTATAAGGTGTATTGTAGTGTAGGGTGTAGTATAGGGTGTAGTATAGGGTGTAGTGTAGTTAGGTGTAGGGTGTAGTATAGGGTGTATGTAGGTGTATATAGTGGTGTAGTATAGGGTGTAGTTAGGTGTATTGTAGTGTAGGGTGTATAAAGGTGTATTAGTGTAGGGTTAGTATAGGTGTAGTAATGGGTGTAGTGTAGGTGTAGTGTAGGTGTAGTGTAGGGTGTAGTGGTAGGTGTAGTATAGGTGTAGATATAGGTGTGTAAGGTGTAGTGTAGGGTTTATTATAGGGTGTAGTGTAGGGTGTAGTATAGGTGTAGTATGTGAGTATATGGTGTAGTGTAGGTGTATTAGGGTGTATGTGGTGTAGATATGTGTAGTGAGGGGTATTAGGGTGAGTGAGGAATATAGGGTGTAGTGTAGGTGTATATAAGCGGTGTATTAGGTGTGAGTTAGGGTGTAGTATAGGTGTAGTGTTAGGTGTAGTATATGGTTGTAGTTACGGGTGTAGTATTTTAGTTGTGTAGTTAAGGGTGTATATAGGGTGTAGTGTAAGTTGTGTTAGTAATAGGGTGTAGTGTAGTAACTATGCGTGTATATAGGTGTAAATTATAGGGTCTAGTAGGGTGTATTATAGGGTGTAGTGTAGGGTGTAGTATAGGGTGTAGTGTATGGTGTAGTATAGGGTGTAGTGTAGGGTGTAGTGTAGGGTGTAGTGTAGGGTGTAGTGTAGGGTGTAGTATAGGGTGTAGTATATGGTGTAGTATAGGGTGTAGTATATGGTGTAGTATATGGTGTAGTATAGGGTGTAGTATATTGTGTAGTATAGGGTGTAGTATATTGTGTAGTATAGGGTGTAGTGTAAAAGTGACCGCAAATGTGATTATGCATGTATCGCTTTTATTATAAAGGTGCATTTTTATGGTGAAAATGTTTCTTCCCCAAAACTTGAACCTCACGCTCTGCTTATGTGTGCCAGTTAGGCTCTACACCCCCTGTAAAGCGGAATAATGTGCTTAATTTTAAGAAGTTATTTGGCAACTTCAGTTGTGATACAAACTTTATCAAAACATATAGGCCTAGGTTACGTGATGTGTGCGACTATGATTTGAAAAAGTCGTAAAAAAAAAAGGCATTGTTTCTTGCCTTACACTAGACATCTTTCACAAGTGATAATATATAATTCACAAGTGATAATATATAATTCACAAGTGATAATATATAATTCATAGGCTAATATTGTCACCCATCAGACTATTCTTGATGTAATCTTGTCTTTACATATACTAAATAATATATGTGTGAAATTTGTTTTGATTTAGAATGGACCATTATCACGCAGGGGAAAAAATGCATGTCATCTACGCACTTTAATAGTGAATGGAGGACACTTTTCCTATGGTTCATTATCCTGCCAGCCAGGTTGGCTATACTGCTGTTGTAAAGCAATGTGTTTAATATTAGGAATGCTGAGAAAGAGATATAGTCGGCCTAGCCTATAGAAAGCTGATGGGATCCTCCTCTTTTTAGTGGAGGCCATCACTCTGTTTTCTCAATCTATTGCAAAGCCTATAGAAATGTTGCGCAACATGAGCTCATGGGCTCTCACGAAGTGTTTGATTATATTTTCCATTGCATGTGCATTGATGTCAGAGTGATTAGAGTGGACAGTAGAGTGCTGAGTACCAGGCAGTTAGCAAGTTTGGTAGACTACTATCTGACCAGCAGCAGCATCAGAGCTTGGAGAAGCCTAATTACCGTGACTAGACGGTAACGTGGAATTTGACCAGCCTTCCTGACTCGCGACCGACAGTGTGGCGGTAATACGGTCACCACAGCAGCCCTACTCCGGTGTTTATAAGGCAAAATACATCTAAAACTATTTGTATTTGTATTGACAATCCCCTTATCCAAACGGATTACTCATTTACCCAGCTCTTATCAATAGTTTTTTTTAGTAAGTTGTAAATAACAAAGCAATGGAGAATGATGTTATTCCTATCAGGAAAATAATTTAAAGTCGGGGGTGTTCCACTTGGAACCGACATGTTGCTCGATTTTATTTATCGTTTCGTCAGGCGCGTTAAAGATGGTGGAATTACGAGAGAATTAAGTTAACACCTCCACCACACCCTCATCTCTTTGATCTCCAGCCCAAATCAATAGAGGGTGAAAAGCATGATATTCTTATGCTTCAATTCAAGGTCAGAATACGCATTGAGAGAAAAGTGCATCAAAAAGGGAATTACGTTCCATTTATGCAAACTTCACTGGAATTACCCCCCAATAGTGAACGTGGTTATAGACATCGACCTCTTACAGTGATCAACTTGTTCTGTAAGAGGAGTACACTGCTACTGTACTAACAGGCCTTGAGCTATACAGGATAAAATATTCAAATAATAATCATGACCAGGGATGGGAAGTAAGGGATTACATTTAGAAAGTAACCTACCCAACCCTGGTCATGATGACCTCTGGTCCCTTTTCCTCTCTTCCTCTCGTGTATTTACCACCGCTGGTAAAGTAAAACCTACCCAACCCTGGTCATGATGACCTCTGGTCCTTTCCTCTCTTCCTCTAGTGTATTTACCACAGCTGTAAAGTAACCTACCCAACCCTGGTCAGATGACCTCTGGTCCTTTCCTCTCTTCCTCTAGTGTATTTACAACAGCTGTAAAGTAACCTACCAACCCTGGTCATGATGACTCTGGGTCCTTTTCTCTCTTCCTCTAGTGTATTTACCACAGCTGTAAAGTAACCTACCCAACCCTGGTCATGATGACCTCTGGTCCTTTTCTCTCTTCCTCTAGTGTATTTACCACAGCTGTAAAGTAACCTACCAACCCTGGTCAGATGACCTCTGGTCCTTTTCCTCTTCCCTCTAGTGTATTTACCAAGCTGTAAAGTAACCTACCCACCCTGGTCATGATGACCTCTGGTCCTTCTCTCTTCCTCTAGTGTATTTACACAGCTGTAAAGTAACTACCCAACCCCTGGTCAGATGACCTCTGGTCCTTTCTCTCTCCCTCTAGTGTATTTCCACAGCTGTAAAGTAACCTACCCAACCCTGGTCATGATGACCTCTGGTCCTTTTCCTCTCTTCCTCTAGTGTATTTACCACAGGCTGTAAAGTACCTACCCAACCCTGGTCATGATGACCTCTGGTCCTTTCCTCTTCCCTCTAGTGTATTTACCACAGCTGTAAGTAACCTACCCCAACCCTGGTCATGATGACCTCTGGTCCTTTCTCTCTTCCTCTAGTGTATTTACCACAGCTGTAAAGTAACCTACCAACCCTGGTCATGATGACCTCTGGTCCTTTCCTCTCTTCCTCTAGTGTATTTACCACAGCTGTAAAGTAACCTACCCAACCTGGTCATGATGACCTCTGGTCCTTTCTCTCTTCCTCTAGTGTATTTACCACAGCTGTAAAGTAACCTACCCAACCCTGGTCATGATGACTCTGTCCTTTTCTCTCTTCCTCTAGTGTATTTACCACAGCTGTAAAGTAACTACCCAACCTGGTCATGATGACCTCTGGTCCTTTTCTCTCTTCCTCTAGTGTATTTACCACAGCTGTAAAGTAACCTACCAACCCTGGTCATGATGACCTCTGGTCCTTTCCCTCTCTCCTCTAGTGTATTTACCACAGCTGTAAAGTAACCTACCCAACCCTGGTCATGATGACCTCTGGTCCTTTCTCTCTTCCCTCTAGTGTATTTTACCACAGCTGTAAGTAACCTACCCAACCCTGGTCATGATGACCTCTGGTCCTTTTCCTCTCTTCCTCTAGTGTATTTCCCACAGCTGTAAAGTAACCTACCCAACCCTGGTCATGATGACCCTTGGTCCTTCCTCTCTTCCTTTAGTGTATTTACCACAGCTGTAAAGTAACCTACCCAAACCTGGTCATGGATCCTCTGGTCCTTTTTCTCTTCCTCTAGTGTATTTACCACAGCTGTAAAGTAACCTACCCAACCCTGGTCATGATGACCTCTAGTCCTTTCCTCTCTTCCTCTAGTGTATTTACCACAGCTGTAAAGTAACCTACCCAACCCTGGTCATGATGACCTCGGTCCTTTTCTCTCTTCCTCTAGTGTATTTTCCACAGCTGTAAAGTAACCTACCCAACCCTGGTCATGATGACCTCAGTCCTTTTCTCTCTTCCTCTAGTGTATTTACCCACAGCTGTAAAGTAACCTACCCAACCCTGGTCATGTGACTCTTGGTCCTTTTCCTCTCTTCCTCTAGGTATTTACCACAGCTTGTAAAGTAACCTACCCAACCCTGGTCATGATGACCTGGTCCTTTCTCTCTTCCTCTAGTGTATTTACCACAGCTGTAAAGTAACCTACCCAACCCTGGTCATGATGACCTCTGGTCCTTTCCTCTCTTCCTCTAGTGTATTTACCACAGCTGTAAATAACCTACCCAACCCTGGTCATGATGACCTCTGGTCCTTTCCTCTCTTCCTCTAGTATTTACACAGCTGTAAAGTAACCTACCCACCCTGGTCATGATGAACCTCTGGTCCTTTTCTCTCTTCCTCTAGTGTATTTACCACAGCTGTAAGTAACCTACCCAACCCTGGTTCATGATGACCTCTGGTCCTTTTCCTCTCTTCCTCTAGTGTATTTACCACAGCTGTAAAGTAACCTACCCAACCCTGGTATGATGACCTCTAGTCCTTTTCTCTCTTCCTCTAGTGTATTTACCACAGCTGTAAAGTAACCTACCCAACCCTGGTCATGATGACTCTGGTCCTTTCTCTCTTCCTCTAGTGTTATTTACCACAGCTGTAAAGTAACCTACCCAACCCTGGTCATGATGACCTCTGGTCCTTTCCCTCTTTCCTCTAGTGTATTTACCACAGCTGTAAAGTAACCTACCCAACCCTTGGTCATGATGACCTCTGGTCCTTTTCTCTTTCCTCTAGTGTATTTACCACAGCTGTAAAGTACCTACCCAACCCTGGTCATGATGACCTCTGGTCCTTTCTCTCTTCCTCTAGTGTATTTACCACAGCTGTAAAGTAACCTACCCAACCCTGGTCATGATGACCTCTGGTCCTTTTCTCTCTTCCTCTAGTTGTATTTACCACAGCTGTAAAGTAACCTACCCAACCCTGGTCATGATGACCTCTGGTCCTTTCCTCTCTTCCTCTAGTGTATTTACCACAGCTGTAAAGTAACCTACCCAACCCTGGTCATGATGACCACTGGTCCTTTCCTCTCTTCCTCTAGTGTATTTACCACAGCTGTAAAGTAACCTACCCAACCCTGGTCATGATGACCTCTGGTCCTTTTCTCTCTTCCTCTAGTGTATTTACCACAGCTGTAAAGTAACCTACCCACCCTGGTCATGATGACCTCTGGTCCTTTCCTCTCTTCCTCTAGTGTATTTACCACAGCTGTAAAGTAACCTACCCAACCCTGGTCATGATGACCTCTGGTCCTTTCCTCTCTTCCTCTAGTGTATTTACCACAGCTGTAAATTGCAGGGTTGGGTATGTCGTACATAGTCAAGTAATTTTTTTTGGAGGGTTTCATTGAAATAGAAAAAAAGAGAAGAGTAAACCCACGCTGGAGAACAAACTATTACACACCCAGAATGGAATGACATGCAGGGAAACGCTGCTCGGAGACAGAGGGGAGAAATCACTTCCAGTAAAAAGTCACTATATATAGAGACGTAGACTGGTGATGTCATAACGAGGGGTGGTTCAACGGGGAAAATATGAATTCATAAAAAAGAGTGATGAAAGCGTGATTAGTGAGAGCTTTGTATACTTCAATTCTACCTTGGGAACCTCTGCATCATTCCCTGCATGTCTATATGTCTGTCTGTTGTGTTTTCTTTATAGGGTTCGATCCAGCCCCGACATAATATTACAGAAATTAACATTCCTAGCAGACTGTGTGCGGGCCTTTGGGCATATTGGGCCTGGGCCTTGGGCATATGGGCCTGGGCCTTGGGCATATGGGCCTGGCCTTGGGCCTTGGGCATTTGGCCTTGGGCATATGGGCCTGGCCTTGGGCCATATGGGCCTGGGCCTTGGGCATAATGGGCCTGGGCCTGGGCTATGGGCCTTGGCATATGGGCCCCTGGGCCTGGGCATATGGGCCTTGGGCAATATGGGCCTGGGCCTTGGGCCCTTAGGCATATGGGCCTTGGGCCTTGGGCTATGGGCCTTGGCATATGGGCCTGGGCCTTGGCATATGGGTTCTGGGCCTTGGGCATATGGGCCTGAGCCTTGGCCCTGGGCATATGGGCCTGGGCCTTGGGCCTTGGGCCATATGGGCCTTGGCCATATGGGCCTGGGCCTTTGGCATATGGTCCTGGCCTTGGGCATATGGGCCTGGGCCTTGGGCATATGGGCCTTGGGCATATGGGCCTTGGCCATTGGGCCTTGGCATATGGGCCTGGGCTTGGGCATATGGGCCTTGGGGCCATATGGGCCTTGGGCAATATGGGCCCTATGGGCCCTTGGCATATGGGTCTGGGCCTTGGGCATATGGGCCTGAGCCCTTTGGCCTGGGCATATGGGCCTTGGGCTATATGGGCCTTGGGCATATTGGGCCTGGGCCTTGGGCATATGGGTCCTGGGCCTTGGGGCATATGGTCTGGGCCTTGGGCATATGGGCCTGGCCTTGGGATATGGGCTTGGGCATAGGGCTGGGCCTTGGCATATGGGCCTGGGCCTTGTGGCATGGCCTTGGGCATATTGGGCCTTGGGCATATGGGTCTGGCCTTGGGCATATGGGCCCTGGCTTGGCATATGGGCATATGGGCCTGGGCCTTGGGCATATGGGCCTTGGGCAATGGGTCTGGGCCTTGGGGCATATGGGCCTGGGGCCTTGGGCATATGGGTCTGGGCCTTGGCATATGGGCCTGAAGCTCTTGGGCATATGGGCATATGGGCCTTGGGCCCTTGGGCATATGGGCCTGGGCCTTGGGCATATGGGTCTGGGCCTTGGGCCTTGGGCCTGGGCCTTGGGCATATGGGCCTGGGCCTTGGGCATATGGGCCTGGGCCTTGTCTGGCTCTGGAAGTGAACCTACTGTCAATGTGGTGTCTCATCCATGAATCAAACGAGATCTGGCGTGTTCAAGGTTGTATAAATTTAGCAAATGTATAAAACATTCCTCAACAGAAATACCTTATTTACATAAGTATTCAGACCCTTTCCTATCAGACTCAAAATTGAGCTCAGATGCATCCTGTTCCCATTAATCATCCTTGAGATGTTCCTACAACTTGATTTGAGTCCACCTGTGGTAAATTCAATTGATTGGAAATGATTTGGAAAGGCACACACCTGTCTATATAAGATCCCACTGTTGACAGGAGGAGGTGTGGGGGTGCTTTGCTGGTGGCACTGTCGGTGATTTATTTAGAATTCAAGACACACTTAACCAGCATGGCTACCACAGAATTATGCAGCAATATACGCCATCCCATCTGGTTTGCGCTTAGTAGGACAATCATTTTTCTTTCAACAGGACAACGACCCAAAAACACACCTCCAGGCTGTGTAAGTTCTATTTGACCAAGAAGGAGAGTGATGGAGTGCTGTATCAGATGACCTGGCCTCCACAATCACTCGACCTCAACCCAATTGAGATGTTTTGGGATGAGTTGGACCGGAGAGTAAAGGAAAAGCATCCAACATCAGCATATTTGGGCACTCCTTCAAGACTGTTAGAAAAGCATTCCAGGTGAAGCTGGTTGAGAGAATGACAAGAGTGTGCAAAGCTGTTATCAGGGCAAAGTGTGGTTCTCTGGTGTAGAGGAATGTTCTCTGGTGTAGAGGAATGTTCGCTGGTGTAGAGGAATGTTCGCTGGTGTAAAGGAATGTTCTCTGGTGTAACGGAATGTTCTCTGGTGTAAAGGAATGTTCTCTGGTGTAAAGGAATGTTCTCTGGTGTGTGTGTGTGTGTGTGTGTGTCTATATGTAGCTGTGTGTGTGTGTGTGTGTGTGTGTGTGTGTGTGTGTGTGTGTGTGTGTGTGTGTGTGTGTGTGTGTGTGTGTGTGTGTGTGTGTGTGTGTGTGTGTGTGTGGTGTGTGTGTG
>NW_019943327.1:72964-102783 GCF_002910315.2 Salvelinus sp. IW2-2015
ACCCCCTCTCTGTCCCCACTCCCTCTCTCTCTCCCCCATCTCTGTCGCTCTCTCCCTCTATATCTCTGGCTCTTTGTCCCCCCCTCCCTCTCTTTCTCCCCCCTCTCTGTCTCCTCCCTCAATCTCTCTTTCTCCTCTTTCCCCCCTCCTCCAGTTATGATCTATCTTTGCCGGGGGACCTGAGGAAATCCTCAGGAAGTTCCAGGAGGCCAATCACAAGGTTCTGTTTGCTGCCGAAGGTCTGATCTGGCCTGATAAACGCCTACAGGAGAAATACCCCTCTGTCCGCAGCGGCAAGCGCTTCCTCAACTCAGGAGGTGTGTTCAGAACGTTGTCACACTGCTGGGCATCATGGGAGATGATGTTTACTGATTGGATACTGATTGGATACACAACACACACACACACACACACACACACACACACACACACACACACACACACCACAGCACACCAACACCAACACAAATCATATTAACACGCCAGAAACATTAATTCTCATAACCAGTCAACCATCAGTTTGATATCAGTGCAAAATGGCGAAATGGCGCGGGAAGAAATGGCAACAGTTTTACGGGCATCTAACAAATTGTGCTATTATGGGGGGGTTTTTCACGTTATTTGTAACTTATTTTGTACATAATGTTTCTGCAACCGTATCTTACGGCAAAAAATAGCTTCTGCATATCAGGACAGCGATCACTCACCTCGGATTAGACTAAGATTTTTTCTTCAACAAGCAGGACGCAAAGGATGTACTTCAGACGCCCGACAAGGCCAAAATTGCCATCATTGGGGAAAGAGACGCAGGTATAGAGGATACAGGACGGGGTGCCTCGTAAGGATCCGAAGAAGGCAAGTGGGAAAGCTGGCGTTACCATCAATATCATTCCCCAACGTGCAATCATTGGACAATAAAATGGGGACGGGACACTACCAACGGGACATCAAAAACTGTAACATCTTATGTTTCACGGAAGAGTGGCTGAATGATGACACGGATATTCAGCTAGCGGGATAAACACTACACTGGCATAGATAGAACAGCACACTCTGGTAATAAGGGGGGCGGTCTGTGCAACGGACAACAACAGCTGGTTCACGAAATCTAAGGAAGTGTCTAGATTTTGCTGAAGTAGAGTATCTCATGATAAGCTGTAGACCACACTATTTTCGAAGAGAGTTTATGTATCTATTTTTTTTGTGACTGTTTATTTACCACCACAGACGGACACTGGCAGTAAGACCACATTGAGTCAGCTGTATAAGGAAATAAGCAAACAGGAAACCGCTTATCCAGAAGTGGCGCTCCTAGTGCCGGAGGCCGGAAACTTAAATCAGTTCTACCAAATTTCTATCAACATGTTAAATGCGCAACCGGAGGGAAAAAAATTATAGATCACTTGTACTCCACACACAGAGACACGTACAAAGCTCTCCCTCGCCCTCCATTTGGAAAATCTGACCTTAACTCTATCCTCCTGATTCCTGCTTACAAGCAAAAAATAAAGCAGGAAGCACCAGTGACTCGGTCTATAAAAAAGTGGTCAGATGAAGCAGATGCTAAACTAAAGGATTGTTTTTGCTATGCAGACTGGAACATGTTCCGGATTCTTCTGATGGCATTGAGGATTACACCACATCAGCCACTGGCTTTATCAATAAGTGCATCAAGACATTGTCCCCACAGTGACTGTACGTACATACCCTAACCAGAAGCCATGGATTACAGGCAACATTCGCACTGAGCTAAAGGGTACCGGACGACAAGTGGTACCGGAGAGCAAAGTCTAGGTCCATAAGGTTTCTTAACAGCTTCTACCCCCAAGCCATAAGACTGAACAATTAATCAATAAGACAACCGGACGATTTACATTGACACCCCCCCCCCCCCCCCCCTTCGTTTTTACACTGCTGCACTCTCTGTTTATTATCTATGCATAGTCACTTACAAATTACCTCGACTAACCTGTACCCCCGCACATTGACTCGGTAACGGCACCCCCTGTATATAGCTTGGTTAATGTTTTTTAATTTATTAACTCTATTTTCTTAGAACTGCATTGTTGGTTAAGGGCTTGTTAGTAAGCATTTCATGGTAAGGTCTACACTTGTTGTATTCGGCGCATGTGACAAGTAAGATCTGATGTGATTTGATTTAACATGCAGATCTAACTCGGTCTGTCCCCCAGGCTGTCCTGAGCCCCATCCATCACTCTGTAACTGCTGCTACCTGTCCCGAGCCCCATCCATCGAAGAGAAGATGCTAGTCTACCAAAATGCTCAACTAGCGATTCCATTACTTCCTGTGATTTGTGCGTGCGCAATGAAGATTCAGGCAGTAGTCAATGGAAAATGGTCACGTTCTAAGCTACAGGAAAGTAATCACATTGGGTCAAGTTCGGTATCTTGTTTGGCTATTTAGCCTAGCACCCACAAGTCGGGGAATCTTCTATCGACTACTTTCGATTCCATGTCCAATAAGTGATATATACAACAGAGTAAATAACTAAATAACACGTTTATGACGTTAGACAGTCCAAAACAGTCCTGTAGCGTAGCATCTGCATCATCTGACCGCTTCTGTATTGAGCGAGTCACTGGTACTTCCTGCTTTAGTTTTAGCATGTAAGCAGATATCAGGAGGATATAATCATGTTGAGGTATTCCAAATGGAGGGCGAGGGAGAGTTTTGCATGCATCTCTGTGTGTGGAGTAAAGGTGGTCTAGAGTTTTTTTTCCCTCTGGTTGCACATGTGACATGCTGGTAGGAATTAGGTAAAACTGATTTAAGTTTGCCTGCATTAAAGTCCCCGGCCACTAGGAGCACTGCTTCTGGATTAGCATTTTTTTGTTTGCTTATGTGGTGGTAAGTAGACGGCAATGAATAATATAGATGAGAACTCTCTTGGTAGGTAGTGTGGTCTACAGCTTATCATAAGGTACTCTACCTCAGGCGAGCAATACCTCAAGACTTCTTTAATATTAGACATCTCTCACCAGCAGTTATTGACAAATAGACACACACCCCCCGCCCCTCGTCTTACCAGACGTAGCTGTTCTGTCCTGCCGATGCACTGAGAAGCCAGCCAGCTCTATATTATCCATGTTGTCGTTCAGCCACAACTCAGTGAAACAAAATATATTACAGTTTGTAATGTCCCGTTGGTAGGATAGTCTTGATCATATATCATCCATTTTGTTGTCCAATGATTGCACGTTGGCTAATAGAACAGATGGCAGTGGTGGTTTACTCATTCGCCTACGAATTCTCAGAAGGCAGCCTGACCTCTGCCCCCTTTTCCTCCATCTTTTCTTCACGCAAATGATGGGGATTTGGGCCCGTTCCTGAGAAAACAGTATATCCTTCGTGTCTGACTCATTATAAAGGAACAATTATTTGTCCAGTGTGAGGTGAGTAATCGCTGTTCTGATGTCCAGAAGTTATTTTCGTTCATAAGAGACGGTAGCAGCAACATTATGTACAAAATAAGTTACAAACAACGTGAAAAATCACACAAAATAACACAGTTGGTCAGGAGTCCGTAAAACGGCAGTCATCCCCTCCGGCGCCATTCTGTCTAACAGAACACAAAGGGTGTTTCTTTAATGGGAGCCTCTCCAACATAATCCAGGTGGAGTCAGCCATTCTCCAGGGCAGCTGTCTAGTCCCCTTACTTTTTTCAATATTTACAAATGAACTGCCATTGGCTCTGAGTAAAGCCTGTGTGTCTATGTATGCTGATGACTCAACACTATACACGTCAGCTACTACAGCAAGTGAAATCACTGCAACACTCAACAAAGAGCTGCAATCAGTTTCAGAATGGGTAGCAAGAAAGTCCTAAATATTTCAAAAACTGAAAGCGTTGTATTTGGGACAAATCATTCACTAAACCCTAAACTTAAACTACATCTTGTAATGAATAATGTGGAAATTGGACAAGTTGAGGAGACTAAACTGTCCTCAAGGCAAAGGGTGGCTACTTTGAAGAATCTAAAATATAACATACATTTTGATTTGTTTAACACTTTTTTGGTTACTACATGATTCCATATGTGTTATTTCATAGTTTTGATGTCTTCACTATTATTCTACAACGTACAAAAGGGTAAAAATAGATTTAATGAGTAGGTGTGTCCAAACTTTGACTAGTACTGTATATATATTTGTTTAAGTTTTTAGAGAAATTATTTGCCTGACCTGTGCATTGACCCCTCCCCTCTAGATGGATTGGTTGAGGTGTTCAAGGCATCACAGAGTGACAAGCCTCCTCACTGCTGATTGGTCAGTTCAGTGGAAACGAGATCCTTATTTTTTTCAATTCAAGGGCTTTATTGGCATGGGAAACATATGTTAACATTGCCAAAGCAATGCTTCTGGGCTGATGGCTGTTGCAGAGGGGGAGGGGTAGTTTAGTGAGGGTCTTTTATGGCCCTGACTCTGGAAGGCTGTCAGCTTGTGAAATGATGAGACAGGGCCACCTGTTAGACAGTCTTATAATTATGCTATAAACATACTTTTATTTAAAGACATTTTCTTACTATTCAGGGACTCGTGAAAACGTACTGTCTACATAAACTATTTGATAAGAATAAAGATACAATATACAAATAAAGCGTTTTAAAAAGGTGTCATTTAAGGAGGTTTTTGGGACAACAGGGGATGCCTACTTGTTATGGATACAAGTCTATAAAGATCGGTATAAGACATCGGTGTATACTTCTGTTTCAAAAGTAGATTACTACCCAGAAAACACTCTGTGTGACCCTGATTTAGCCCCCTGCAGTAAATTAAAGGACTTCAAATCAAATCAAATATTAGTCACATGCTCTGAACACAACATGTGTAGTAGACCTCACAGTGAAATGCTTACTTACGAGCCCCTAACCAACAATGCAAATAAGAATAAAAAATAAAAGTAACAAGTAATTAAAGAGCAGCAGTAAAATAACAATAGCGAGACTATATACAGGGGGGTACCGGTACAGAGTCAATGTGTGGGGGCACCGGTTAGTACTAATATATATATATATTACAATATAATACGTACATGGAGGTAGAGTTATTAAAAATGACTATGCATAGATGATAACAACAGAGAGTAGCAGCGGTGTAAAAGAGAGGGGGGGGACAGAGAGGGGGGGGAGGGAATGCAAATAGTCTGGGTAGCCAATTGATTAGATGTTCAGGAGTCTTATGGCTTGGGGGCCGTACGCACTACCCTCTGTAGTGCCTTGCGGTCGGAGGCCGAGTAGTTGCCATACCAGGCAGTGATGCAACCAGTCAGGATGCTCTCGATGGTGCAGCTGTAAAACCTTTTGAGGATCTAAGGACCTGTGCCAAATCTTTTCAGTTTCCTGTGGGGGAAAAGGCTTTGTCTTGCCCTCTTCACAACTGTCTTGGTGTGCTTGGACCATGTTACTGTTGGTGATGTGGATACCAAGGAACTTGACGCTCTCAGCTTGCTCCACTGCAGCCCTGTCAATGAGAATGGGAGCGTGCTCGGTCCTCCTTTTCCTGTAGTCCACAATCATCTCCTTTGTCTTGATCTCATTGAGGGGGAGGTTGTTGTCCTGGCCCCACACGGCCAGGTCTCTGACCTCCTCCCTATAGGCTGTCTCGTCGTTGGCAGTGATCAGGCCTACCACTGTTGTCTCTTCGGCAAACTTAATGATGGTGTTGGAGTTGTGCCTGGCCGTGCAGTCATGAGTGAACAGGGAGTACAGAAGGGGACTGAGCACGTACGCCTGAGGGGCTCCTGTGTTGAGGGGCCCCTCAGCATGGCAGATGTGTTGTTACCTACCCTTACCACCTGGGGGCGGCCCGTCAGGAAGTCTAGGATCCAGTTGCAGAGGGAGGTGTTTAGTTCTAGGGTTCTTAGCTTATTGATGAGCTTTGAGGGCACTATGGTGTTGAACGCTGAGCTGTAGTCAATGAATAGCATTCTCACATTGGTGTTCCTTTTGTCCAGGTGGGAAAGGGCAGTGTGGAGTGCAATAGAGATTTGTATCATCTGTGGATCTGTTGGGGCGGTATGCAAATTGGAGTGGGTCTAGGGTGTCTGTGATAATGGTGTTGATGTAAGCCATGACCAGCCTTTCAAAGCACTTCATGGCTACAGACGTGAGTGCTACGGGTCGGCAGTCATTTAGGCAGGTTACCTTAGTGTTCTTGCGCACAGGCACTATGGTGGTCTGCTTAAAACATGTTGGTACTACAGACTCGGACAGGGAGAGGTTGAAAATGTCAGTGAAGACACTTGCCAGTTGGTCAGCGCATGCTCGCAGTACATGTCCTGGTAATCCATCTGGCCCTGCGGCCTTGTGAATATTGACCTGTTAAAGGTCTTACTCACATCGGCTACGGAGAGCGTGATCACACAGTCTTCCGGAACAGCTGGTGCTCTGATGCATGTTTCGTGTTATTTGACTGTGGATAACGAAGGGGTGCATCTTTAAAAAATGTTTAATATGACTATTACTCTGAGATGGCTAATCGCACCGTATAATGTCCATGGAAAACCCCGATCACAACTCCCTCATATGATGCTATGTTGTTGTAAGTGGCTTTAGCACACTGTACCTATTTAATAAGATATCAGGCAATACCAATACTACAGCAGCCAGCCAGTAGCCTTAACCCTACTGGTCAGCCATACAGCAGCCAGCCAGTAGCCCTAACCCTACTGGTCAGTCATACAGCAGCCAGCCAGTAGCCCTAACCTTAACCCTACTGGTCAGCCATACAGCAGCCAGCCAGTAGCCCTAACCCTACTGGTAAGCCATAAACAGCAGCCTAGCCAGTAGCTCGCTAACCCTACTGGTCAGCATACAGCAGCCAGCCAGTAGCCCTAACCCTACTGGTCAGCCATACAGCAGCCAGCCAGTAGCCCTAACCCTACTGGTCATCCATACAGCAGCCAGCCAGTAGCTTAACCCTACTGGTCAGCCATACAGCAGCCAGCCAGTAGCCCTAACCCTACTTGTGTAGCCATACAGCAGCCAGCCAGTAGCCCTAACCCTACTGGTCAGCCATACAGCAGCCAGCCATTACTGGTCAGTCATACAGCAGCCAGCCAGTAGCCCTACCCTACTGGTCAGCCATACAGCAGCCAGCCAGTAGCCCAACCTTCCCTACTGGTCATGCCATACAGCAGCCAGCCAGTAGCCCTTAACCTACTGGTCAGCCATACAGCAGCCAGCCAGTAGCCCTAACCTTAACCCTACTGGTCAGCCATACAGCAGCCAGCCAGTAGCCCTAACCCTACTGGTCGCTCATACAGCAGCCAGCCAGTAGCCTAACCCTACTGGTCAGCCATACAGCAGCCAGCCAGTAGCCCTAACCCACTGGTCAGCCATAAGCACGCAGCCAGGCCAGTAGCCCCAACCCCTACCCCGAACCCCTACCCCAACCCCTACCCCCTAACCCTAACCTAACCCTTACCCTACCAACCTTACCTTACTGATCAGCCAATAGTCATAATGTGGAGATAACTGAATCGTCACACTGTTGGCTGATTGCAGCAGGGCTGAGGGTTTGTTTTCTAACTGCAGGAGGGTTTAGTGTTTGTTTTTGCTAACTGCAGGAGGATTTTGTGTTTGTTTTGCTAACTGCAGGAGGGTTTAGTGTTTGTTTTTGCTAACTGCAGGGGGGTTTAGGGTTTGTTTTTGCTAACTGCAGGGGGTTTAGGGTTTGTTTGGCTAATCGCAGGAGGAGATGGTTTAAGGGACATCTGGGTCCATATGGAGAAACTAGAAGCTGTAACCTCTCCCTGATCCACAACCTTAGAGAACACATCTTCCAGGAAAACAAGGTACTGAATGTTGTAGCTAGAAGGTAACTAGTAATTTCATAGATACATAACAAGGTACTGAATGCTGTTGTAGCTAGAAGGTAACTAGTGTATTTTCATAGATACATAACAAGGTACTACTGATGCTGTTGTAGCTAGAAGGTAACAGTGTATTTTCATAGATACATAACAAGGTACTGAATGCTGTTGTAGCTAGAAGGTAACTAGTGTATTTTCATAGATACATAACAAGGTACTGAATGCTGTTGTATCTAGAGGTAACTAGTGTATTTCATAGATACATAACAAGGTACGAAGGCTGTTGTAGCTAGAAGGTAACTAGTGTATTTTCATAGATACATAACAAGGTACTACTGAATGCTGTTGTAGCTAGAAGGTAACTAGTGTATTTCATAGATACATAACAAGGTACTGAATGCTGTTGTAGCTAGAAGGTAACTAGTGATTTTCATAGATACATAACAAGGTACTGAATGCTGTTGTAGCTAGAAGGTAACTAGTGTATTTTCATAGATACATAACAAGGTACTGAATGCTGTTGTAGCTAGAAGTAACTAGTGTATTTCATAGATACATAACAAGGTACTGAATGCTGTTGTAGCTAGAAGGTAACTAGTGTATTTTCATAGATACATAACAAGGTACTGAATGCTGTTGTATCTAGAAGGTAACTAGTGTATTTTCATAGATACATAACAAGTACTGAATGCTGTTGTATCTAGAAGGTAACTAGTGTATTTTCATAGATACATAACAAGGTACTGAATGCTGTTGTAGCTAGAAGGTAACTAGTGTATTTCATAGATACATAACAAGGTACTGAATGCTGTTGTAGCTAGAAGGTAACTAGTGTATTTTCATAGATACATAACAAGGTACTGAATGCTGTTGTAGCTAGAAGGTAACTAGTGTATTTCATAGATACATAACAAGGTACTGAATGCTGTTGTAGCTGAAGGTAACTAGTGTATTTTCATAGATACATAACAAGGTACTGAATGCTGTTGTAGCTAGAAGGTAACTAGTGTATTTTCATAGATACATAACAAGTGACTGAATGCTGTTGTAGCTAGAAGGTAACTAGTGTATTTTCAGAGATACATAACAAGGTACTGAATGCTGTTGTAGCTAGAAGGTAACTAGTGTATTTTCATAGATACATAACAGGTACTACTGAATGCTGTTGTAGCTAGAAGGTAACTAGTGTATTTTCAAGATACATACAAGGTACTGAATGCTGTTGTAGCTAGAAGGTAACTAGTGTATTTTCATAGATACAAAACAAGGTACTGAATGCTGTTGTAGCTAGAAGGTAACTAGTGTATTTTCATAGATACATAAAAAGTACTGAATGCTGTTGTAGCTAGAAGGTAACTAGTGTATTTTCATAGATACAATACAAGGTACTGAATGCTGTTGTAGCTAGAAGGTAACTAGTGTATTTTCATAGATACATAACAAGGTACTGAATGCTGTTGTAGCTAGAAGGTAACTAGTGCATTTTCATAGATACATAACAAGGTACTGAATGCTGTTGTAGCTAGAAGGTAACTAGTGTATTTTCATAGATACATAACAAGGTACTGAATGCTGTTGTATCTAGAAGGTAACTAGTGCATTTTCATAGAAGACATTTGGCTCATTCCATTCTTAAAGCAATAACTTGGTAATTATTACACAACTAGGAACTTGATCCTGTTTCTCTATGTTGTGCAGTACACTATATCCTATCCTGGTAACATTCCCACCTGTCTACAGACCGTACTACCCTGTACTACCCAGGCTATCCTACCTGTCTACAGCAGCACCCCAGGTCTCCTACGTCTACAGACAGTACCGCCCAGGTCATCCTACCTGTCTACAGACAGCACCCCAGGTCATCCTACCTGTCTACAGACAGTACCCCCAGGTCAACCTACCTGTCTACAGCAGTACCCCCAGGTCCTCCTACGTTCTACAGACAGTACCCACAGGTCATCCTACCTGTCTACAGACAGTACCCCAGGTCATCCTACCTGTCTACAGACAGTACCCCAGGTCAACCTACCTGTCTACAGACAGTACCCCAGGTCAAGCTACCTGTCTACAGACAGTACCCCCAGGTCATCCTACCTCTACAGACAGTACCCCCAGGTCATCCTACCTGTCTACAGACAGCACCACCAGGTCATCCTACCTGTCTACAGACAGCACCCCAGGTCATCCTACCTGTCTACAGACAGCACCACCAGGCCATCCTACCTGTCTACAGACAGTACCCCAGCCTATCCTACCTGTCTACAGACAGTACCCCAGGTCATCCTATGTCTACAGACAGCACCACAGGTCTTCTTGGTCCTCAGTCCATCCATGGCCTCCTTCAGTAGTCTCACCTTCTGTCCTCCTCCGATGGAGTTCCCCACGTCCCCACCCTCCACTGCTCCCCCATGCCCAGCACGCAGCTGTAAGGAAGGGTCCACATCAGGTCAGGGTCAATGTGGTAGATCTCAAATAGAGATACAATGCGAGTCAATGTGGCAGATCTCAATAGAGAATACAATGTCTAGTCAATTGTGACAGATCTCAAATAGAGATACAATGTCTAGTTCATGTGACAGATCTCAAATAGAGAATACAATGTCTAGTCAATGTGGCAGATCTCAAATAGGAGATACAATGTCTAGTCAATGTGACAGATCTCAAATAGAGATACAATGTCTAGTCAATGTGGCAGATCTCAAATAGAGATACAAATGTCTAGTCAATGTGACAGATCTCAAATAGAGATACAATGTCTAGTCAATGTGACAGATCTCAAATAGAGATACAATGTCTAGTCAATGTGGCAGATCTCAAATAGAGAATACAATGTCTTATCAATGTGGCAGATCTCAAATGGAGATACAATGTCTAGTCAATGTGACAGATCCTCAAATAGAGTACAATGTCTAGTCAATGTGACAGATCTCAAATAGAGATACAATGTCTAGTCAATGTGGCAGATCTCAAATAAGATATCAATGTCTAGTCAATGTGACAGATCTCAAATAGAGATACAATGTCTAGTCAATGTGACAGATCTCAAATAGAAAGACAGACTTGATCGTTACCTTGACAGTGTAGTTGAAGTAGTTGGCTGACTGCATGAATCGGAGATAACCATCGGTTTCCTGAGTGGCAACAGTTAGAACCAACAACTTCTCTGGAAAGAAAAGGAAAATAAACGTTAAACCAGATCAATAGGCGTGTAATCATAATCATACCGACAGACATTCATCACTTTTTAGTGTTTCGATGTCCGGGCATGTCAATGGTTTACCCAATTGCAGGGCAGGCCTTCGTTCTTACCATAGTGAAATGTTTGGATAAGAAAAAAGAAACCAATTTTATTGCCCCAACTTCTGGCTTCCATTTAAAGAAACAGCTTCATGAAAATATACATGTTGTTTTATCCCTATAAAGTAGTGGGTATCCCGTTCCTCCCACCATGATCCTAACCTAACCACAGACCTAGGTCAACACATTGATGACTGCCTGGTTCAGCAGCGCTATAGGATGTCTTCATGTAAGGACAGATCAGCTAAATATAACATGATTCATTTGCATATGAAAGCATATTTCTAGACAGTAGAATTAAAAAATGTAAAGATAAACAGTCATGTTTCATTCTTGGGGTGAACGCAAGGGAAGGAACCCAAGTTCTCAGAGCTCCATGTTCTCAGAGCTCCATGTTCTCAGAGCTCCATGTTCTCAGAGCTCCAAGTTCTCAGAGCTCCATGTTCTCAGAGCTCCATGTTCTCAGAGCTCCATGTTCTCAGAGCTCCATGTTCTCAGAGCTCCATGTTCTCAGAGCTCCATGTTCTCAGAGCTCCAAGTTCGCAGAGCTCCATGTTCTCAGAGCTCCATGTTCTCAGACCTTCAAGTTCTCAGACCTTCAAGTTCAGAGGGAGAATCAGACCGCCATTACATACATTTCCCTCCTGAGGCCATACAGAAATCAGCATTACAGCCTCATATGAAAACAGATCTGAAACTGGGGAAGGGAGGGAGGTACGGTGGGAGGGAGGGAGAGAGGGACATAGTGTTTCAGGAGTCTTATGGCTTGGGGCCGTACGCACTACCCTCTGTAGTGCCTTGCGGTCGGAGGCCAGTAGTTGCCATACCAGGCAGTGATGCAAACCAGTCAGGATGCTCTCGATGGTGCAGCTGTAAAACCTTTGAGGATCTAAGGACCTGTGCCAAATCTTTTCAGTTTCCTGTGGGGGAAAAGGCTTGTCTTGCCCTCTTCACAACTGCTTGGGTGTGCTTGGACCATGTACTGTGTGGGTGTATGAGGATACCAAGGAACTTGACGCTCTCAGCTTGCTCCACTGCAGCCTGTCAATGAGAATGGGAGCGTGCTCGTCCTCCTTTTCCTGTAGTCCACAATCATCTCCTTTGTCTTGATCTCATTGAGGGGGAGGTTGTTGTCCTGGCCCCACACGGCCAGGTCTCTGACCTCCTCCCTATAGGCTGTCTCGTCGTTGGCAGTGATCAGCCTACCATGTTGTCTCTTCGGCAAACTTAATGATGGTGTTGGAGTTGTGCCTGCCGTGCAGATCATGAGTGAAACAGGGAGTACAGAAGGGGACTGAGCACGTACGCCTGAGGGGCTCCTGTGTTGAGGGGCCCCTCAGCATGGCAGATGTGTTGTACCTACCCTTACCCACCTGGGGCGGCCCTCAGGAAGTCTAGGATCCAGTTTGCAGAGGGAGGTGTTAGTTCGAGGTTCTTAGCTTATTGATGAGCTTTGAGGGCACTATGTGTTTGAACGCTGAGCTGTAGTCAATGAATAGCATTCTCTACATTGGTGTTCCTTTGTCCAGGTGGAAAGGCAGTGTGGAGTGCAATAGAGATTTGTATTCATCTGTGGATCTGTTGGGCGGTATGCAAATTGGAGTGGGTCTAGGGTGTCGTGATAATGGTGTATGAAACTGTGTTGATGTAAGCCATGACCAGGCTTTCAAAGCACTTCATGGCTACAGACGTGAGTGCTACGGGTCGGCAGTCATTTAGGCAGGTTACCTTAGTGTTCTTGCGCACAGGCACTATGGTGGTCTGCTAAAAACATGTTGGTACTACAGACTTGACAGGGAGAGGTTGAAAATGTCAGTGAAGACACTTGCCAGTTGGTCAGCGCATGCTCGCAGTACATGTCCTGGTAATCCATCTGGCCCTGCGGCCTTGTGAGATATTGACCTGTTAAAGGTCTTACTACATCGGCTACGGAGAGCGTGATCACACAGTCTTCCGGAACAGCTGGTGCTCTTGATGCATGTTTCGTGTATTTGACTGTGGATAACGAAGGGGTGCATCTTTAAAAAATGTTTAATATGACTATTACTCTGAGATGGCTAATCGCACCGTATAATGTCCATGGAAAACCCCGATCACAACTCCCTCATATGATGCTATGTTGTTGTAAGTGGCTTTAGCACACTGTACCTATTTAATAAGATATCAGGCAATACCAATACTACAGCAGCCAGCCAGTAGCCTTAACCCTACTGGTCAGCCATCAAGCAGCCAGCCAGTAGCCCTAACCCTACTGTCAGTCATACAGCAGCCAGCCAGTAGCCCTAACCTTAACCCTACTGGTCAGCCATACAGCAGCCAGCCAGTAGCCCTAACCCTACTGGTAAGCCATACAGCAGCTAGCCAGTAGCCCTAACCCTACTGGTCAGCCATACAGCAGCCAGCCAGTAGCCCTAACCCTACTGGTCAGCCATACAGCAGAGCAGTAGCCCTAACCCTACTGGTCATCCATACAGCAGCAGCCAGTAGCCTTAAACCTACTGGTCAGCCATACAGCAGCCAGCCAGTAGCCCTAACCCTACTTGTTAGCCATACAGCAGCCAGCCAGTAGCCCTAACCCTACTGGTCAGCATACAGCAGCCAGCCATTACTGGTCAGTCATACAGCAGCCAGCCAGTAGCCCTAACCCTACTGGTCAGCCATACAGCAGCCAGCCAGTAGCCCTAACCTTAACCCTACTGGTCATCCATACAGCAGCCAGCCAGTAGCCTTAACCCTACTGGTCAGCCATACAGCAGCCAGCCAGTAGCCCTAACCTTAACCCTACTGGTCAGCCATACAGCAGCCAGCCAGTAGCCCTAACCCTACTGGTCAGTCATACAGCAGCAGCCAGTAGCCCTAACCCTACTGGTCATCCATACAGCAGCCAGCCAGTAGCCCTAACCCTACTGGTCAGCCATACAGCAGCCAGCCAGTAGCCCTAACCCCTAACCCCGAACCCCTACCCCTAACCCCTACCCCCTAACCCCTAACCCTAACCCTTACCCCCTAACCCCTAACCCTTACCTTACTGATCAGCCAAATAGTCATAATGTAGGATAACTGTCAAGTCACACTGTTGGCTTGATTGCAGCAGGGCTGAGGGTTTGTTTTTCTAACTGCAGGAGGGTTTAGTGTTTGTTTTTGCTAACTGCACGAGATTTTGTGTTTGTTTTGCTAACTGCAGGAGGGTTTAGTGTTTGTTTTTGCTAACTGCAGGGGGTTTAGGTTTGTTTTTGCTAACTGCAGGGGGGTTTAGTTTTGTTTGGCTAATCGCAGGAGGAGATGGTTTAAGGACATCTGGGTCCAATATGGAGAAACTAGAAGCTGTAACCTCTCCCTGATCCCACAACCTTAGAGAACACATCTTCCAGGAAAACAAGGTACTGAATGCTGTTGTAGCTAGAAGTAACTAGTGTATTTCATAATACATACAGGTAAGAATGCTGTTGTAGCTAGAAGTAACTAGTGTATTTTCATAGATACATAACAAGGTACTACTGAATGCTGTTGTAGCTAGAAGGTAACTAGTGTATTTTATAGATACATAACAAGTACTGAATGCTGTTGTAGCTAGAAGGTAACTAGTGTATTTTCATAGATACATAACAAGGTACTGAATGCTGTTGTATCTAGAAGGTAACTAGTGTATTTTCATAGATACATTAACAGGTACTGAATGCTGTTGTAGCTAGAAGGTAACTAGTGTATTTTCATAGATACATAACAAGGTACTACTGAATGCTGTTTAGCTAGAAGGTAACTAGTGTATTTTCATAGATACATAACAAGGTTACTGAATGCTGTTGTAGCTAGAAGGTAAACTAGTGTATTTTCATAGATACATAACAAGGTACTGAATGCTGTTGTAGCTAGAAGGTAACTAGTGTATTTTCATAGATACATAACAAGGTACTGAATGCTGTTGTAGCTAGAGGTAACTAGTGTATTTTCATAGATACATAACAAGGTACTGAATGCTGTTGTAGCTAGAAGGTAACTAGTGTATTTTCATAGATACATAACAAGGTACTGAATGCTGTTGTATCTAGAAGGTAACTAGTGTATTTTCATAGATACATAAACAAGGTAATGAATGCTGTTGTATCTAGAAGGTAACTAGTGTATTTTCATAGATACATAACAAGGTACTGAATGCTGTTGTAGCTAGAAGAGTAACTAGTGTATTTTCATAGATACATAAACAAGGTACTGAATGCTGTTGTAGCTAGAAGGTAACTAGTGTATTTTCATAGATACATAACAAGGTACTGAATGCTGTTGTAGCTAGAAGGTAACTAGGTGTATTTTCATAGATACATAACAAGGTACTGAAAGCTGTTTGTAGCTAGAAGGTAACTAGTGTATTTCATAGATACATAACAAGGTACTGAATGCTGTTGTAGCTAGAAGTAACTAGTGTATTTTTCATAGATACATAACAAGGTACTGAATGCTGTTTAGCTAGAAGGTAACTAGTGTATTTCAGAGATACATAACAAGGTACTGAATGCTGTTGTAGCTAGAAGGTAACTAGGTGTATTTTCATAGATTACTAACAAGGTACTACTGAATGCTGTTGTAGCTAGAAGGTAACTAGTGATATTTCATAGATACATAACAAGGTACTGAATGCTGTTGTAGCTAGAAGGTAACTAGTGTATTTTCATAGATACATAACAGGTACTGAATGCTGTTGTAGCTAGAAGGTAACTAGTGTATTTTCATAAGATACATAACAAAGGACTGAATGCTGTTGTAGCTAGAAGGTAACTAGTGTATTTTCATAGATACATAACAAGGTACTGAATGCTGTTGTAGCTAGAAGGTAACTAGTGTATTTTCATAGATACATAACAAGGTACTGAATGTCGTTGTAGCTAGAAGGTAACTAGTGCATTTTCATAGATACATAACAAGGTACTGAATGCTGTTGTAGCTAGAAGGTAACTAGTGTATTTTCATAGATACATAAAGGTACTGAATGCTGTTGTATCTAGAAGGTAACTAGTGCATTTTCATAAAGACATTTGGCTCATTCCATTCTTAAAGCAATAACTTGGTAATTATTACACAACTAGGAACTTGATTCCTGTTTCTCTATGTTGTGCAGTACCACTATATCCTATCCTGGTAACATTCCCACCTGTCTACAGACCGTACTTCCCCTGTACTACCCCAGGCTATCCTACCTGTCTACAGACAGCACCCCCAGGTCATCCTACCTGTCTACAGACAGTACCGCCCAGGTCATCCTACCTGTCTACAGACAGCACCCCCAGGTCATCCTACCTGTCTACAGACAGTACCCCCAGGTCAACCTACCTGTCTACAGACAGTACCCCCAGGTCCTCCTACCTGTCTACAGACAGTACCCCCAGGTCATCTACCTGTCTACAGACAGTACCCCAGGTCATCTACCTGTCTACAGACAGTACCCCAGGTCAACCTACCTGTCTACAGACAGTACCCCCAGGTCAAGCTACCTGTCTACAGACAGTTACCCCCAGGTCATCCTACCGGTCTACAGACAGTACCCCCAGGTCATCCTACCTGTCTACAGACAGCACCACCAGGTCATCCTACCTGTCTACAGACAGCACCCCAGGTTATCCTACCTGTCTACAGACAGCACCACCAGGCCATCCTACCTGTCTACAGACAGTACCCCAGGCTATCCTACCTGTCTACAGACAGTACCCCCAGGTCATCCTACCTGTCTACAGACAGCACCACCAGGTCTTCTTGGTCCTCAGTCCATCCATGGCCTCCTTCAGTAGTCTCACCTTCTGTCCTCCTCCGATGGAGTTCCCCACGTCCCCACCCTCCACTGCTCCCCATGGCCCAGCACCTGAAGAGGGTCACATCAGGTCAGGGGTCAATGTGGTAGATCTCAAATAAGAGATACAATGTCTAGTCAATGTGGCAGATCTCAAATAGAGATACAAATGTCTAGTCAAGTGACAGATCTCAAATAGAGATACAATGTCTAGTCAATGTGACAGATCTCAAATAGAGATACAATGTCTAGTCAATGTGGCAGATCTCAAAATAAGATACAATGTCTAGTCAATGTGACAGATCTCAAATAGAGATTACAATGTCTAGTCAATGTGGCAGATCTCAATAGAGATACAATGTCTAGTCAATGTGACAGATCTCAAATAGAGATACAATGTCTAGTCAATGTGACAGATCTCAAATAGAGATACAATGTCTAGTCAATGTGGCAGACTCAAATAGAGATACAATGTCTAGTCAATGTGGCAGATCTCAAATAGGAGATACAATGTCTAGTCAATGTGACAGATCTCAAATAGAGATACAATGTCTAGTCAATGTGACAGATCTCAAATAGAGATACAATGTCTAGTCAATGTGGCAGATCTTCAAATAGAGATACAATGTCTAGTCAATGTGACAGATCTTTCAAATAGAGATACAATGTCTAGTCAATGTGGCAGATCTCAAATAGAGATACAATGTCTAGTCAATGTGACAGATCTCAATAGAGATACAATGTCTAGTCAATGTGACAGATCTCAAATAGAGATACAATGTCTAGTCAATGTGACAGATCTCAAATAGAAAGACAGACTTGATTCGTTACCTTGACAGTGTAGTTGAAGTAGTTGCGACTTGCATGAATCGAGATAACCATCGGTTTCCTGAGTGGCAACAGTTAGAACCAACAACTTCTCTGGAAAGAAAGGAAAATAAACGTTAAACCAGATCAATAGGCGTGTAATCATAATCATACCGACAGACATTCATCACTTTTAGTGTTTCGATGTCCGGGCATGTCAATGGTTTACCCAATTGCAGGGCAGGCCTTCGTTCTTTACCATAGTGAAATGTTTGGATAAGAAAAAAGAAACCAATTTTATTGCCCCAACTTCTGGCTTCCATTTAAAGAAACAGCTTCATGAAAATATACATGTTGTTTTATCCCTATAAAGTAGTGGGTATCCCGTTCCTCCCACCATGATCCTAACCTAACCACAGACCTAGGTCAACACATTGATGACTGCCTGGTTCAGCAGCGCTTATAGGATGTCTTCATGTAAGGACAGATCAGCTAAATATAACATGATTCATTTGCATATGAAAGCATATTTCTAGACAGTAGAATTAAAAAATGTAAAGATATAACAGTCATGTTTCATTCTTGGGGTGAACGCAAGGAAGGAACCCAAGTTCTCAGAGCTCCATGTTCTCAGAGCTCCATGTTCTCAGAGCTCCATGTTCTCAGAGCTCCAAGTTCTCAGAGCTCCATGTTCTCAGAGCTCCATGTTCTCAGAGCTCCATGTTCTCAGAGCTCCATGTTCTCAGAGCTCATGTTCTCAGAGCTCCATGTTCTCAGAGCTCCAAGTTCGCAGAGCTCCATGTTCTCAGAGCTCCATGTTCTCAGACCTTCAAGTTCTCAGACCTTCAAGTTCAGAGGGAGAATCAGACGCCATTACATACATTTCCTCCTGAGGCCATACAGAAATCAGCATTACAGCCTCATATGAAAACAGATCTGAAACTGGGAAGGGAGGGAGGTACGGTGGGAGGGAGGAGAGAGGGGACATACAGAGGGGAGAGAGTGGGCGAGAGAAGATGGGCGAGAGAGAGAGAGAAGAGAGAGAGAGGAGAGAGAGAGAGAGAGAGAGAGGAGAGAGAGAGAGAGAGAGAGAGAGAGAGAGAGAGAGAGGCAGAGAGAGAGAGAGAGAGAGAGCGGAGAGAGAGAGAGGGCGAGAGAGGGGAGAGAGAGAGAGAGAGAGAAGATGAGGAGACGAGAGGAGAGAAAGAGAGAGAGAGAGAGAAGAGAGAGAGAGAGAGAGAGAGAGAGAAGACAGAAGTACAGGAAGTTTAGCCGGTTAACAGCTCTGATCGTCAATCATCTGTGGGGTTTTGCGGAACAGTCCCAGAGAAATGTTATGAAAAACATTCCCTGAGTGGATGGAGGTATGTTCATAATCACATAATACTGTATTAAAACCACCGTGTTTCTAGGGGGAAGGGAGAGGGAATCTTAGTGAACACATAGATGTGTTACACAAACTCTCTCAAAAATAAAACACACCAACTGGAACTCAGTGGGTGACATTTCGATTACATAAAGTACACATCTATCTCTGTTTTTTGGGGTAAAACTACAGTAGGTTCTGAGTTCTGATTAGTAAAGCTACAAACTAACAAATGAGAAGTAGTCTAAATCATAGGATGTTCATTAGGTCTAGTTCACGTGTAGGAAATAACGTGTTCCTCGCGACATCTAACAAAACGAAGGGAGAGCCGCACACTCTAGGAGCTTCAGATGCAAAATAAATTTATGTCCAACGTTTCGACAGAACAAGCTGCTCTCATCAGGGTGCGACATCCTGCCAGCTATTACGTGTCCTTGCTCAATCTGTAATGTTAGCTTAAATAACTGTAATGTTAGCTTTATAACTGTTAATGTTAGCTTTAACTGTAATGTTAGCTTTATAACTGTATGTTAAGCTTTATAACTGTAAGTTAGCTTAATAACTGTAATGTTCAGCTTATAACTGTAATGTTAGCTTTTATAACTGTAATGTTAGCTTAATAACTGTAATGTTTAGCTTTATAACTGAAATGTTAGCTTTATAACTGTAATGTCTAGCTTTATAACT
This sequence comes from Salvelinus sp. IW2-2015, assembly GCF_002910315.2. Taxonomy (NCBI): domain Eukaryota; kingdom Metazoa; phylum Chordata; class Actinopteri; order Salmoniformes; family Salmonidae; genus Salvelinus; species Salvelinus sp. IW2-2015. The sequence goes on from NW_019943327.1 coordinate 92,733, forward strand.
GTAATTAGCTTTATAACTGTATGTTAGCTTAATAACTGATGTTAGTTTTAATCGTTGTAATTGCTTATGTTTTTATTAACTGATTTCTCTGAAATGTTAGCTTTATAACTGTAATGTTAGCTTTATAACTGTAATGTTAGCTTTATAACTGTAACTGTATGCTTCTTATAACTGTTAATGTTAGCTTTTATAACTGTAATGTTAGCTTTATAACTGTAATGTTACTTATAATGAATGTAGCTTATAACTGTAATGTTATGCTTTATAACTGTAATGTTAGCTTTTAACTGTAATGTTAGCTTATATAACTGTAATGTTAGCTTTATAACTGTAATGTTAGCTTATATAACTGTAATGTTAGCTTTAATAACTGTAATGTTTTAGCTTAATAACTGTAATGTTAGCTTAATAACTGTAATGTTAAGCTTAATTAACCTTGTAATGTTAGCTTTATAAACTGTAATGTTAGCTTTATAACTGTAATGTTTAGCTTTATAACTGTAATGTTAGCTTTATAAAACTTAATGTTGTTATAACTTGTTAATTGTTAGCTTAATAACTGTAATGTTAGCTTAATAACTGTAATGTTAGCCTAATAACTGTTATGTTAGCCTAATTAACTGTAATGTCAGCTTTATAACTAATGTTAGCCTATAACTGTAATGTTAGCCTTTTTATAACTAGATGTTAGCTTTATAACTGTAATGTTAGCCTAATAACTGTAATGTTAGCTTTATAACTGAGATGTTAGCTTATAACTAATGTAGCCTAATAACTGTCATGTTAATTTATAACTGCGATGTATAGCTTTATAACTGTAATGTTAGCCTAATAACTGTAATGTTAGTCTAATAACTGTAATGTTAGCTTAATAACTGTAATGTTAGCCTTAATAGCGTATGTTACTTTATAAACTGACGATGTTAGCTTTATAACTGTAAATTTACCTTGAATTAACTGCTAATGTTTAGCTTTTATAACTGTAATGTTAGCCTAAATAACTGTAATTGTTTGCTTTATAACCTGAGATTGTTAGCTTTAAACTTAAATCGTTTAGCATAATAGCTGTTATGTTTAGCCCTCTGTTAGTCTAACTGTCTTCACATGTTATCTAGCTACATACTGTACATTGTTCAGCTCCTCGGTACTCATCCCTTTGTCCTCATACCGTCTCGTCATCCTCAGCCCCCTCCGATTAGCTGCTCATATGTTAGTCCTTCTACCCGTCTCGTTACAGGTTTGTTAGCTTCTTTACTCTTCCCTCCCTAACTGACGGATGATTATCTGCCTCTTTTTATACCTGTAATGTTAGCCTACATAACTGCTAACTGTTCAGCCCTAACTAAATTAATTGTTAGCTTATTTACCACTGTAATGTTAGCTTAATAACTGCTATTGTCTAGCCTAATCAACTGTCCCATGTTACCATTTTATAATTGAGTGTCTAGCTTTCATTAACTAATGCTTAGTCTAACATCATACCTCCAATGTTAGGTCTTAATACATACCTGTATGTTCCTAGCCTAATAACCTGTGAATGTTAGCCTAAAACTGCTACATGTTAGCCCTATATTAACTGCAATGTTAGCTTGATGGCTTAAACAATGTGCAGAAGAATACCAGACAGACCAATAGAGCAGCCTAGTAACCGCTACCTGCAACACGTTACGACCCGCTCTATCGTCCTCTTTATCCACCTTAAACATACAACTCGCGGGTTCCAGTTCCTCTCGGAGACTTCTCAGCAGAGTCCACAACTCTGGACTCACTCGCCTCTTCTACTGTCACAATCATTCACGTGATCAATAAATCACCCCTCCCACACTCTCCCGCATTATCTGCCCTCTCTCCCTTAAATATCAATTCGATCTACGATTCTTCGACATACCATCCATATCCCCCTTCCCGTCACCACCCCCATCATACCACTTGCTCCTGCTACACATGATTCCTCTCCTAGCTGCCTGATCCTTCTCCTGATCTCTCTCTCCCCCTCTCCCTTCCCGTCTCCTACTCCTCCACTATGCCCTTCCCTGCGATCATCTCTCACCTCCCTTCCGTGGTTACTCGCATTCCTATAACTCCCCTTCCTCCTCCTTCCCCCTCCCACTCCCTCTCCACATTGATTGCTTGCATAATATCATCCATTCGATAATTCAACCTCCAATCACTCCGTGCTCCGCCTCCCTCTGTGCTTACCTCGTGTCCTTCTTGTCTAGGCTATGTTTACTAGTGCTTGCTAAGTTCTAGTGGTTGATAGATACTCCAGTTGGCTGGCTGGATCTACGTCTGCGTTGATCTGGTCATGTACTCGGCTCTCATGTGTCTGGGCGTCATCAGTCAATCATGTCTGGACTAGTCTAGTTTGTACATCGCTGTGATCTGTAGCCACTGGCTACATGTCAATCGTTGGTCTTTGAATGAAGACGAAAGATGTACCGATATGGGTGAGTTTAGTGGGACGAAGCATGGATAAGTGGTGGGAGTTGGAGGACCGAAGAGAAGAAGGAGCATAGCTGGTGGAGTTGGAAGGAGAAGGGGATGGGAGCTGCGGTGGGGAGTTGTGAGTGAGACGAAGGGATTGCAATAAGCATGTGGGGAGTTGGAAGTGGCATTGAGTAGTGTGAACGCCAGTTTCGGATGATATGGTTGAAGTGTATAGTAACAGGTGATTACTGTGTGGATATAGACAGTGTGGGGTTACGGTTTGATTACAGGATTTTACTGTTGTTACAGCCTGATACGTGATAAGATTAGGGACCGAGGGTATGGATGTGGATGGGGTGAACGCTTGGAAGGGAGAGGTGGTGATGGAAGTCGGATGGTGAGTGTGGTTATATGATGATCGGATTTAGGCAAGATGCGACACACTGCAGACCACCAGAACCAAGAGTGGAGAGGAGTGGCAATGAGTGTGGAGTGAGGTTGTGGATCTCCACATCCAAGTATAAAATCCAAAATTACCGAATCAAGTCAAGAATGTGATCAGGAACACATTCTGGCGGTGGTATAGACTCTGGATTACACGAGAGTTACCTACTTCGTGTCTCTCAGAAGTTCTGGACTTATCCCAAGAGTACAGATGGAGTCCAGTAACCTCAGTTTCCATTATTCTCTTATTATGCCAAGATCATAGGCTCAGTATCCTAGCCCCTTCCTCCTTTGCAGTGCAAAGCATGTACATCACACTAGGTAGTTAGCTCTGTTCCTATCCACCTCATTTTGGAGCTTTTACCTCTGCCGTCCTAGAGTTTGTCTTGTTTCTAACACCCTGGGGCAAGTAAGTACAACTGGCAGATCACACTTCAATTCAGCTAGTTCCCTCAAATTGTAACATGATATGCTGTCCTCTGTATTAAAGACCCCTGCTACTGTCTGTAAGACATCCCCTGGTTCGTCTGTATAACCTCTGCTGTCTGTACCTAGACCCTCCTGTCTGTCTGACCTAGGATCCCAATGTCATAGTCTGGTATAGCATTACCCTGTCTGTCTCTACAAAAAGCTGCCCTGTCTGTCTGTAGACAAGCAAGAGAGATGTCTGTTTAACTGTTTGACAGGCAAAGATAGGAGGTCATCCCTCCTCCAAGTTGATAGGCAAGAGCCGCATCCCTTTGGAACAGGACCATGCCTGTACAATGTCAGACCTCCGCTTACAAAATGGTACTGGTGTGTGTGCTGTGTCAGTGACGTGAGATTTACAGCGTTAACCCGATAAGCAACTCCCACCCTCCATGCAGCGGCATGCACCCAAAGATTTAATTCTAGCAAATGGAGAACCTATGGCTTCTATTATATTTATTAGTCTGCCATACCTTTGACCCTAGAGCTCCATCGGAAGCGCATCGGTCCATAGTCCAGTGTATCTAGAGTCTCATTGGAGCTCACTGTTACAAGTGAGCTTCAATATTGAGGACTCCTACATTCATTTGCGAAGACTCAGGGCTGTCATAAGGTAGTAGTGGACTAATACTATGGAGTTCGACTACAAGCTTCCATATTGTAAGTATATTGCTGGTCACTCAATCACTTTGGAAGCTCCTGTAGTAGTGGCAGGGACAGCTTTACTCATGGAAGTCTATTAGGTCAGTCAGATAGCTACTAGGCTAACTACTATGAGGCCTCTCTGTCAAGTAGTGGATACAGTTTCATACAATGGATAAACTCTATGCTAGAAGCTTAGTACGCTGCAGGACTTAATATGAAGCTCTGTAGTAGTGCCACCTATATAGGACGTCTCATCTGTTAAGTAGCTGAACTATATGGAAGTGTGCTTACTCTAAGTAGTTGGAACTATATGAGCCTGTCCACTACTACTAACAGAGTCCATATAGTCTACTACTACTACCAGAGCTTCCATATAAGTCCACTACTACGAGCTCCATATAGTCCACTAGTAGTGGACTACTTAACAGTATAGGGAGTCTCGCATATAAGTCCACTACTATTAACAATATAGTAGTGGACTCATTATGGAGCTCCTAGTAGTAATGAGTATGCGATCCTCAACTATTCGGCAGAGCTAGCTCTGCTTCAGGATGCTTCACGAGTTAAGTGGACTATATTGGAGCTCTGTAAGTAGTTAGTGGTACTATATTGCCTATTGGAAACCTACCTACAGATGTAGCTCCCATAGTAGTTGGATATATGGAGCTCTGTAAGTTAGTAGTGAACTATAGTGAGGGCTTCTGTCCGACTAATAGCTTGTGTACTATCTATGGCAGCCTCTTGTTAGTTAGTGGACTATAGTATCGGAAGTCCCATATGGTAAGTTCCACTACTTACAGAGACGTTTACGTCAAGTGGTACTTATATTGGGTCTGCGCCTCACAGTATTACAGTAGGTTGGACAATATATGAGCGCTTCCCATATGTTAATGTCAGTAGTAGTGTGACTATAATGGAGCTCCTGTAGTTATTGGACTATATGGAACTCTGTAGCTAGTAGTGGACCTTATATGGAAGCTCTGTAGTAGTAGTGACTATATGGAGCTCATGTAGTATTAGGTGGGGACTATTTATGGAGCTCTGTCTCCATAGTAGTAGTGGACTATATTGGAGCTCTAGTTGTAGCTAGCACTGGTAACTCTTATGAGAGTCTCAGAGCTCCATATAGTGTCCCAGATACTTAGTAGTTTAACTCTCACGACTGCGTCAGCCTATCTGTAAGTAGTAGTGTGACTATCACTCGAGCTAGACTCTGTCACTAGATCAAGGCGGATAGCGTGCTCAACATTATAGGGTATTGGCTCTGTAGTATATAACAGTAGCCGCAACAAAATTATCACCGTAGCTTCTACAGATAGCTCCATAGTTAAGCTCTCCACTAATGTCTACTACAGAGTGCCATAATAGTCCTACTAACATACAGAGCTCCATATTATGAGAGTTAGGTCAACTACTAACTACAGAGCTCCATTCCGATTATAGATCCCACTAACTTACTACAGACTCCATTATAGTCTTAGTAACTACGTACATGCAGACGTGCCATTATATTCGGCAACTCACTTAACTCATTTGAGCTCGCATTATTAGTCTCGTAGTAGCATCATGACGACGTACAGGAGGCGACTCATATGATGAACGCTAGTACCCTTCTTGTTCCACAGAACTACAGTACCACAGAGAAGAGAGAAACTGCAGCTAGCTCCATTATATTAGTCCACTACTACTACAGATGGGTGCTTACCATAGGTCTAAGTTCCATGGAAACTCTACTGATCTACACAGAGACCCATATAGTCCACTAAACTACTACAGATCTTCAGTCATATAGTCCAGTAGTACTTGACTTACTACAGAGCTTGTCATAAGTGTTCCTGTAGGTACTAACTTACAGAGTAGTCCGAATGCTCAAGCTCCTTACTACTTACTTACAGAGCTCCATATAGTCATAGATTGTACTACAGTGATCAGTGGACACGTCATCTACTTGGATACTCTAGTGAGTCTAGTAGACTAGCTAGCGTAACCTATATGGACTCAGCATGTCCATATATAGTCCACCTCTAAGCATAGATCACTGCGATGGGAACTATTTGGAGCTCTGTGTTTACGCATTAAGTTATGATCCGTGACGTAACCTTACATTACTGATGAGCTGCAAGCAATAGGTCTCCCACTACTTACTACAGGAGCTGTCAACATAAGCCACTACTATACCAGTAGTCCATATTAGTGTTCCACTAGATTAACGTATACCATGAAGGCTGCCATATTAGAGACTATATTTGTACGACTCTCTCACTACAGAGCTCCCCATATAGTGTCCTCATACACTACTATTACAGATAAGGTTTTCATATAGGTCCACTACTACAGACTCCTAAGTAGTCCACTGACTTACCTACAGAAGCCGTGGCATATAAGTCCATAACTACCTACCAACGCTCCATATACCAAGTCTTAGTGGACTACTTTATGGACTACCAAGCCTCTGAGCCTCTATATGTAGGAGTTCAGCTAGTGCTATATGGAAGCTCACACCTTCACTTATACATTGTAGTAGAGTGGGGTGAGACTATATGGAGCTCTGCTCCCATTGTATAGTAAGTGGACTAATATGGAGCTCTGTAGTAGTAGTGTGACTATATGGAGCTCTGTAGTAGTGAGTGGACTATATGGAGCTCTGTAGTCAGTAGTGGGACTATATGGAGCTCGTGTCAAGTAGTAGTGGACTATATTGGACGATTCTGTAGTAGTAGTGGACTATATGGGAGCTCTTGGAGTAGTAGCCCTATGGGGGGGGGGACTTATATTGGAGCTCTGTAGTAGTAGTGGACTATATGGAGCTCTGTAGTAGTAGTGGACTATATGGAGCTCTGTAGAGTAGTGGACTATATGGAGCTCTGTGTAGTGTGGACTTATGGACTCTGTAGTAGAGACTATAATTGGACTCTGTAGTAGTAGTGGACTATATGGAGCTCTGTAGTAGTTCAGTGGACTATATGGAGCTCGTTGTAGTAGTGGACTATAGTGGAGCTCTGTAGTAGTCAGTGGACATTATATGGAGGCTCTGTTAGTAGTGGACTATATGGAGCTCTGTAGTAGTGTGGACTATATGGAGCTCTGTAGTAGTAGTGGACTATATGGAGCTCTGTAAGTAGTGGACTATATGGAGCTCTGTTAGTAAGTGGACTATTGGAGCTCATGTAGTAGTTGTGGACTATATGGAGCTCTGTAGTATGTGGGACATATGGAGCTCTGTAGTAGTGTGGACTATTATGGAGCTCTGGTAGTAGTAGTGGACTATATGGAGCTCTGTAGTAGGTAGTGGGACTATAGGGAGCTCTGTAGTAGTATGTGACTAGTATGGGAAGGGCTCTGTAGTAGTAGTGGACTTATGGAGCTCTGTAGTAGTTAAGTGGAACTATATATGGAGCTCTGTTAGAATAGTGGACTATATGGAGCTCTGTAGTAGTAGTAGGACATTATGGAGCTCTGTAGTTAGTAGTGGAAATTAGCTGTAGTAGTTAGTGGACATATGGTAGCTCTGTAGTAGCATGGACTTATGGTGGAGCTCTGTAGTAGTAGTACGGAGTCTTGACTATATGGAGCTCTGTGAGTGGAGCTATGCTTATGGAGACTGTCTGAGTGTAGTAGCAGGACTATATGGAGCTCTGTAGTAGTGCACTAATATGGAGCTCTGTAGTAGTGCGACTATATGGAGCTCGTGAGTAGTAGTGGACTATATGGAGCTCTGTAGTAGTTGGACTTAGTATGGTGCTCTTAGTAAGTGAGTGGACTAGTATGGAGCTCTGTTGTCTACGTAGTGTAGTGGACTAGTATGGAGCCTCTGTAGTAGTAGTGGACTATATGGAGCTCTGTAGTAGTAGTTGGACTATAAATGGAGCTCTGTAGTAGTAGTGGACTATTGTGAGCTCGTGTAGTAGTAGGACTATATGGAGCTCTGTAGAGTAGTGGACTAGTGTAGTGGCAAGAGCTCTGTAGTAGTGGAGAGGACAAACATCCCAGTGATCACAAGTGATCCACCCAGAAGCTCACTTTGTGAATGTACTACTTGAGTCAGCTGAAAAAAACTACACATCTCCCAGTCAATCCTGATCCGGTTTTACAAATCAAAACTGAGTCCATCCTCACCACATCCATCAATGTCTGGTTTGAGTCTGCATCTGCCTACTGTATATTCATACAACTACTGTATATAAACTGTATACCTACGGTATATCAACCGTATATCCACTGTATTTACCAACAGTATATCCACTGTATATCAACCGTATACCCACTGTATATCAACAGTATTCCCACTGTATATTCAACAATATATCGACTGTATATCAACAGTATATCCACTGTATATTCAACCGTATACCCACTGTATATCAACAGTATATCCACTGTATGTCAACAGTATTCCCATTGTATATCAACCGTATACCCACTGTATATCAACAGTATTCCCACTGTATACCAACAGTATTCCCACTGTATATCAACCGTATACCCAATGTATATTAACAGTATACCCACTGATATAACAGTATTCCCACTGTATATCAACCATATCCCACTGTATATTAACAGAGACGGGAGGAGGAGAGGAGACGGAGGAGGGAGGGAGAGAGACAGAGGGAGGGAGAGAGACGGAGGGAGGGAGCGAGACGGAGGGAGGGAGAGACGAAGGGAGGGAGAGAGACGGAGGGAAGAGAGGACAGGGAGGGAGAGACGGAGGGAGGGAGAGAGACGGATGGAAGGAGCGAGACGGAGGGAGGGAGCAAGAGACGGAGGGAGGGAGAGAGACGGGAGGGAGGGAGAGAGACGGAGGAAGGAGAGAGACGGAGGGAGGGAGAGAGACGAAGGGAAGGAGAGAGACGGAGGGAGGGAGAGAGACGAGGGAGGAGAGAGACGGAGGGAGGGAGAGAGACGAAGGGAGGGAGAGAGACGGAGGGAGGGAGAGAGACGGAGGGAGGAGAGGAGACGGAGGGAGGACAGGGAGAGAGACGGAGGGAGGGAGAGAGAGAGACGGAGGGAGGGAGAGAGAACGGAGGGAGGGAGGGAGAGAGACAGAGGGAGGGAGAGGACGGAGGGAGGGGACGGAGGCGAGGGAGGAGAGACGGAGAGAGCGAAGGGAGAGAGACGAAAGGGAGAGAGACGGAGGGAAGGAGAGAGGACGGAGGGAGGGAGAGAGACGGAGGGAGGAGAGATACGGAGGGAAGGAGCGAGACGGAGGAAGGAGAGAGACGGATGGGGGAGAGAGAGGAGGGAGGAGAGAGCGGAGGGAGGAGAGAGAGACGAATGAGGGACGAGAGACGGAGGGAGGAGAGAGACGGATGGAAGGAGAGAGAACGGAGGGAGGGAGAGAGACGAAGGAGGCAGAGAGACGGAGGGAGAGGAGAGAGACGGGAGGAGGGGAGAGAGACGGAGGAGGGAGAGAACGGAGGGAAGGGAGAGACGGAGGGAGGGAGAGACGGATGGAAGGAGAGAGACGGAGGGAGGGAGAGAGACGAAGGGAGGGAGAGAGGACGGAGGGAGGGAGAGAGACGGAAGGTTTTAAACGTTCAGCAATTTTATAGGATGAGTGTCTAGTCTAGTCAGTCGGGAGCAAACAGAGGAGAATGCGTTTGACAGGTTGGTACGAATTAACAGCCTACAGAGGGAGAGGTATTCAGCCCCTGTCCACTCAGAATGGCTGGGCTCAGACTGACAGCCCTGCTGTTACTCAGGGCCGGTTCAAGGAAAAGTGACATAAGCGTTCACTTAGGGCTCCGGCCTGCTAGGGGGCGCCCACGAATACAAAAAACAAAACAATTTTCTATTTATAAATTTTTTTGGGGGGGGGACTAATTCGGGGTTTAAACTTACTGTTGAGAGTAAGAATAGTAGAATAGCCAGGTGCAATTTTGACATGTGGTTGTTCATCATCAGTTTTTCTCTTGTCATGTCAGTCACAGAGAGTCCCTCAATTAGCCATGTCAGCTAACACTTTTTTAGATTGGTAGTTAGTCTAGCCAACTATCTAGTAATCATGGCTGAATACGACCGGCACGAAGGGCAAGTGCCAGAGGCCCTGACCTCTGGGGGGGGGGGG